>NC_140936.1:78309822-78327322 GCF_014529385.1 Adiantum capillus-veneris
TGTACATGTGCATGAGAGAGAGAGAGAGAGAAAGAGAATCGTCCAAGTCAACAATATAACATGGAGCTATTGAGTGTATGTGTGTGTGTGTGTGTGTGTGTGTGTGTGTGTGAGAGAGAGAGAGAGAGAGAGAGAGAGAGAGAGAGAGAGAGAGAATCGTCCAAGTGACTCAATACAACATGGAGCTGTGTGTGTGTGTGTGTGTGTGTGTGTGTGTGTGAGAGAGAGAGAGAGAGAGAGAGAGAGAGAGAGAGAGAGAACACTACATGGAGCTTAGTCTACGAGAGGCAAACAACAGTAGAGGTTGAGCATTGCCGCTTTCGGACACACACACACACACACACAGGGAGGGAGTTCTTATAATAATCAAAAGTCGATTGAATTCAAGTCGACGGAATCCAAGGTGCTCTATATTTGAAGGTCTTTACACTAATTTTCTTTTAATTTCATGGGTGTATCAGCTTGGGGTGTTCTCACCTTCAAAATTGTAATTTTTAGAGGTAAATCTCAAAATTAGTTACGGGGGATAGCTGTTTTTTAAAGCACTCTAATAGACAATGCTTTTCCCAAACTGCAAGCAAGGAGGGGTTGCCCTTCGTTATATTTGAAGATTTTTGCACTAAATTTCTTTGAGTTCAGTGGGTGCTATCAATTTGAGGTTTAATTTAGAGGTAAATTTCAAAATTCATAGGTGGGATTGCACTAGGGCACTATGGCAACCTTTTTTTTTTTTTTTGCAAAACCCACAATATGTGGGTGATTATGTAATATTGACCAAATAGAAATTACATCAGAATTTGCGCTCATCACAAGCCACAGATACCCCCCAACCATAGATAGCATATCACCAAACCAAAACATAGCAACACGACCAACCACCAAGAGGTTCCCACAGACTCTGCATGAGCTATCACCCCAAACAGAACTCTCCCTACAGATGACAAAACTACAACATTACAATGGCTAATAAGGGAGCCACCCGCTAGAAGACACACAAGAGAAGATCGGAGAAGATACTTGCCGGACGGACGGGGCCCATGGTCCCCATCACTAGAAGGAGCCTCCCATGGTGCGACCATGCAGGTGCCTCTACCACAAGCACCATGCATGCCAAGAGAAAGCCACCGAGTAAAGTCGAGGAAGAACCATATAGACAAAATTAGGAACCACAAACAGCCGAACATCAGCAATATCAAAGTCCCACCCCTCACGAGCCAGAGCCGAGGCCGAAACACCACCAAAGTAGCAGGCTATAAATGGCGAGCCATGCGCTAACATCAGATCTGAAGAACAGAGCTAGTGCCCAAGGCGGCCATGAACTGAGGAGTCCCTGCCACAAACTCCGCAGTCCTCCTTCACTAGCCAGTCCCCAACAAGGAAGAACTACAAGTGCAACAAAAGCCGCAGTGGCCCCCAAAACCGGAGAGAGGAAGGCGGCCACCCTCAGCTCCAAAAAACAGGGGGAGAGCATGGACGAGGGCACACAAAAATGGTCGGTACTGCAGGGGCCTCTATCCCCAAGGCGCACCTAGACCCGCGAGGGAGAATCCGCCAAGGAACCTGCACCAGCTAGCTCCGCCTGATGGAAACACCACCTTGCCGCCGCAGGGCAACCTAGGCTCCACTGCCCCCTTGCACCTCGCAGGCCGCAGCGTCCGTCAGAGAAGCTCGCTCACAATCCTACTACAGTTCTAGAAGTAGTAAAACTCTGGCAACCTTCCACCATATTTGAAGATTTTAACAATAAACTTATTTGAGATTTTTTGGGTGCTATCACATTGACGTGAAATCTATATCTATACTATATATAATGCTGCTTAAATTTTTGAAGGCCAAAGAGACCCTCCACGTTTCGATCCCTCCAAGCCTCTATGCGAACTGCAGTGCCACCAGCTTTTAGCGAGGTAAAAGCGCCTACCTCGCTGTTGGGTTGCCCTGCCTGCCACAATCATGCATTATCCGTGTGATAGTAGTAAATGCATCTTTACCGGAGTCACAAACTTGCATGCAGCTGCACGTTGCCTTGAAGGTACCATTTTCTTTTTTATTAGAACAACCTACAGTTGTTGACTCCTGGGACCTGGACCCTAGAAGGATGTGTGTGTGTGTGTGTGTGTGAGAGAGAGAGAGAGAGAGAGAGAAGAAGAAGAAGAAGAAGAAGAAGAAGAAGACGAAGATTGTTTTAACATCGTAGGGGAGGAGAGTTGAACTCAAGACCTGTTATTTAATAAGGAAATGGAATAACCAATCTACCACACTTGGGGGGGGAGAGAGAGAGAGAGAGAGAGAGAGAGAGAGAGAGAGCAGTACCCATGTCAACTCCTAGCAAGCTGTGTGTGTTTGTGTATGTGAGAGAGAGAGAGATATACGAGTCTAAGGCTCTCTGTGTGTGACTCGTGAGAATATATATATATATATCTATATATATAGAGAGAGAGATGTATGACTGGGGATAGAGAAAGATGACTTATGGCAGGCCACGATAGCCATGCGCACAACCTCCGTGTGTGTGTGTGTGTGAGAGAGAGAGAGAGAGAGAGAGTCATTGATACAGTGGAGCGCTAGCGAGTCTCTGATGAGCAGCTCTTATCGGAGTTTGGTGTGCCATTTAATGTAATCCCACCTCTACATTTTATCTATGAAGGTGATAAAAACCTAGGTTTACTCTAATCCCACCTACAAATGTAGATATTTGCGTCTACATTTTTACTATGAAGGTGAGAAAACCTACAAAATTTACAAAAAAATTAACTTAAAAAAACTTTCAAATTTAGTCAATTTACCTCAGAAATTTCTCTTATGCAGGTTTGTCAAGTTTTTGGAAGAAAGCTTTTTTCGAGCACTGATGCCAATGCACTGAGGCGGGTGGGTGGGCGGAGAGAGAAAGAGAGGGTGAGAGCCAATGTTCGGGAAAAAAATGTTTCACCGTGCAATTGTGCTGCTTTGAAATTCAAATGATATTTGAGAACAAGAGGAAAAGGAAAAACGACGCCTGCAATTTGAGGAAAATAGTGTAAAAATGTTACAAATTAGCTCATTTTTTCAACTTCCTTTTGGAAACTCACGAAAAGGAATTGGATAAGGTTCCTAAAATGGAATTTCTAGAACAATGTGAGAGCGTTGTATTGCTTGTGTTTTTAAGGGACACACACACACACACACACACACACACACACACACACACACACACACATACGGACACACGCGCGCGCACGTGCGCGCACACACAGAGGGTGGGGGAGGAGGGGTGCAAAATCTTCCAACCAAGAGCTTGCTCCCATAGGCAATAGAGACAAAGGCCAGAAGTTGCATTCGACGACAACCAATGGTTCTTGGCAAAATCTGAGAAGGGACAGCTTGCATCATGGTATTGTCGGGGCATCGGAATGATATACACAATTCGCACAAACATCCGCTTTGTGAGGTGAGCACATCTTTGCCTTCTTTATCAACCGCGTTGTTTTAGAGGTAGCTTGAAGGTTTTTTCAAGACATTTCTCTATTTATAGGTTTTCTTGCCTTCAAACTTGGAATTTAGTGGTAAACCTAAAACTTTGTAGTTGGGATTACACTAAACCGGGGGTTTTTAAGCACTGGTTGATACATGATCCTCTTTTTTGGAAACTTGGAGAACCTACATATGAGAACATTTTGAGGTGAATTGACTACATTTAAAGGTTTCTTCTCTAAGTTTTTGTTGCCTTCAAATTTAGAATTTAGAGGTAGGTGGGGTTACCCTAAGCCTAGGTTTTTTTGAGCACTACACGGTACACAATTCTTTCCCTTCAAATTTAGGTTTTAGAGGTAAATGTTAACATGTGTAGGTGGGATTACACTGCATTGCTACTTTATATAAACATTGCTAATGCGTATTAAGAGCAGTGCTTGAACAAAATATATTAAAGACACTCCTAATGCATACTAAAGGAAGTGCTCGACAAAAAAAATATTAAAGTTAGTGCTACTTTGTAGAAATAAAACATTGATGATGCATATTAAAGGCACTGTTCGCAAAAAAACTTTTCTCCAAAACCTTGGCAAACCTATTTATTAGAAATAGTAGAGGCAAGTTGACTAAATTTCTTTAGATTTTGTAGGTTTTCTCACCTTCAAATTTCAGTAGGTGGGTTTACACTAAAACTAGGTTTTTTGAGCACTAGCCAATACACAGGCAATCCTTCCCATTCAAATTTAGAATTTAGATGTAAATGTCAAATCTTTGGTGTGGATTGTAGTTTTTTTCTCACTATGATACATACGCAAAACATTGTTAATGCAATAAATTAAGGTATTGCTTGAAAAATATTTTCTCCAAAAACCAATCTACCACATTTGGGTGATAGAAAGGTTTTTCAAGCTGCATGTGCTTCTTTATATAGGTAGCCATGAAAATCATGTTTTCTAGCGTCATTGGGAGAACCCATGACAGGGGAAGTTTTGAAAGCCATAAGGACAATGCTAAGAGACTTTTCAATGATTTTTGAACTACATGTAAGTCTACTATTTAAGTGTGAATTGGGAGAACCAATCTACTCTGTTTGGAGAGGGAATTGGTAGAGCCAGTCTACCACATTGGGGGAAGAAATTAACAAAGCCAGTCTACCACACTTGGGTGATAGGACACATGAGTGGATCTATCTCATAAGGCTTGAATTTGTTTTGGTTTGTATCTTCCTTCCTTAGGGTGCACTATAATTGATACTGTAATGTATTGAGATTATTTTATGCTTGCAACACAATGTTTCAATATGGAAACATACGCACTTATTATGAAATTGGTGTTTTCTCTATTTCTTGGCATAATCATTCATGAGGATAAGGGACATGTGCCTTTGTGTTCTTAACTCTCCAAGTCATTCCTCACATGTTTGTACATGTCAAAAGGTTGCATGGCATTATCATCGCTAATTTCCTACACAACGCACTACATACTTGCCAAATGATACCTTGCCATCCTCAATGAATGATCATGGTCATGGTAGGAGTCCCTTCCCATTTGTGGAGGGTTGTGTCCATGGTGATGTCACTTTTTCACAAGCCCTACGAATTGTCATGTAGCAAGGACATTAACAAAGAACACACTCTATCATGTTTGGATGGGACAAGAAGATATCGTCGACAATGCATCCAAATATGTTGAGAGATAAAGTATTGTTATAGATTAAAGAGTTTCAGTGGCATTAATAGTGCACTCTTTGGGTCCACACAAATGCATCGTTCACATACTTTAGTTATTATGTTATTCAATTCTCTCACTTTCCATTGTCACGAAAACATAAACCTAATGTTATGTTACCAATGACTAAATGATTCAAGGCAATACAATAAAGGATGAAAAACCTTATCACTTGGGATTATTTCTAATCTAAATTTTATTATGAAACATTAAAGATATGGCGCTACCTTGGATTGAATGTATAGAGAATAATTGCAGATGTTATCAACTTGGGGGAGAAGGGTTTGCCTAAACTAGACCATACTTTTTCTTGGCAGCAGCAACGCGCGGGTCACATATTAGTCTCTATTATTTATAGTCCTTAGCAAGGCCATGGAGTTTCACTCCAGTCACTAGCCATGAAACTCCATCCAGTAGCCAGTGTTTGGGAAAATTCAATTTCACAAACATACAAAATTTTCTTTAGAGTAGATTCGAAGAGGATTTTTCGCTTTCTAAAAGAAGCCTTAGAGGTGAGTTGGGTTAGTGTTTTCAGTGATGATTGAGACTTACATTAAATATTATTTCAATTTTAAAATAGTAAATGGATCTTTTTATTTCACTTTCATTTCATATCTTGACATGTGTTGACTTTTCTTGCATTCTATTGTTTTAGAATGGTAAAGTGTAAACTACACTTGTATAATTCTAGTAAATCCTATGGAAAAAAAACACACACATATTAATGAGTTTTTTTAATTTCACATTTCATTTCAAAGCTTCACATGGCTTGACTCTTTTTACATTCTATAACTTAATTTTAGTCAATATTGAGGAAAGTTTCTTTTATTAAGCGGCCATCCGTCGACTGAGTTTTCTCCCCACAAAGAAGCCAACCAAAAGTACTAGCATAAACTTAAAATTTGCAAGATTTTTGAACTATTTTCTCACATATTTCACCAATTTTTCTTCCCTTTACCATGATTTGCAACCAGATAGTCTCCATTTTCAACCGACTCAAGGCTAAGCTGAGGGAATCCTTTCTTGAACATTGATTCTACTTAAACTCAACCTAATGATTTTATCAGATTCTAATTGTTTTAGAAAGCCACCGTGATTCTTTTAACTTTTTTTTTCAAAATAATCGGTATTTTTTATAATACACCTCTATTTTCCTAAATTTTTCAAGCGGATATTTTTCTTCTTCCCTTCCTTTAACCAATTGAGTTTTAGCTTGCTCAAGGCGACTCTAAGACACACTTTTTTCGAACACTGACTCCAACCTTCAAATTTGAAGGGTAGCTACTTCTGTTTTTGTAAAGGGTTGCTCTACTTTGTATTTTGAAGGCCATAAAGAATGCCGAGCACTACATGGCATGTTCATGCTCAAATGGGATCAAGGGTGGAGGTGACAAATCATGACATGCATGCATTGTAGACCATGCGATCAACATACGAATTTACAAATCAACCCGCACTTACGATGTAATGCATTGGAGTACCACGATCTTCGGTAAAAGCATGCAAATGTGGTGGTTAGAGTCCATGCCTCAAACGGGGCAAGTCATGGATTCGACGTGTAAGATGCAAAACAATCTTGATTGGCTTGAATTTACTTGCTGGCCCAAATTCACTTTTTTCCCCTGAATTTACTCAATAATTTGAATCTGACGATCCGAATGCCCCCACTATCCATCCCATTTGAATGTGCCCGCGCTAGATAGTGCAGAGAATAAAGAACTCCCTTTTCCTTTCTATACAAATGCACACCTAGCCTTGAAATTTATACTTGAGCTTCAGAAAATATAGAACTTTCAAAGATTCCACGCATTGTATAATATTGAGTTAAAATATCGCACTTTGCACTTCCATGTATAATTGTCCTTCTAGCCTCGACAATGTGCACATTGCACATTGTAGCTTTGTGCAAAGGGACATAGTCGAATGGTCTCAAAGTTGAATTGGTGTATGCATGTGTGTGTGTGTGTGTGTGTGTGTGTGTGAGAGAGAGAGAGAGAGAGAGAGAGAGAGAGAGAGGTCTCGAATAGGACCTACCAAAAAATAAAATTTCAATCGAGAAAATCTTAAAATAAAACATTGCACAATAAATATATTTTAAATATTAAGGTGAAATTTAAAGAATTGAGGATATTTACACTAAAACTTACAAATTTTCTTCAAGGCAAGCTTGAAATCTAGCCAAAAATTTGCAATTTTAGTGGTAAAAATAAACTAAACCTTGGCTTATTGCAAACATTGGGAATCTCGAATAGCCCAAAAATGGAAGAGCATAATAGACATAAAAAAGTTGAATGCCCAATATATCCATGATCACTCTCTCACCACCTCGAGGACATGCAATGCCAAGAAAGGATGGGCAAACCTATTGAAAATCTGTTACAACCTCCCATGAGGCACTGATGTGTGTGTGTGTGTGTGTGTGTGTGTGTGTGAGAGAGAGAGAGAGAGAGAGAGAGAGAGAGAGAGAGATGAGCCCTGGAGGCATCCCTGTGTCGTTTAAAGCGTGACTCTACTTTTCCTATTGAAGGTCCAGCCCTCAAATTTGATGGGTAACTCTACTTTGGTATTTCATCTTAAAGAGCTCAAAGAAATCTGAACACTCGACTCTTCTACGTATCATGAGAGAGAGACAGAGAGAGAGAGAGAGAGAGAGAGAGAGAGAGAGAGAGAGAGAGAGAGAGGTTTTAATGCCAAAGGAACACATCAAGAGACCTCAAACCTCTTGAACTTAAGACATGGTACTTAAGAGGGAATTGTGACAACCAATCGTTTCCTCTGTTTATTCACTAAGAAAGATCCCAAACATCTAGCCAACAAGTCTAGAACTCAAAACTTTGTGTGTGTGTGTGTGTGTGTGTGTGTGTGTGTGTGTGTGTGTGTGTGAACGTGCATGTGTGTGTATGTGTGCCAGAGAGAGAGAGAGAGAGAGAGAGAGAGAGAGAGAGAGAGAGAGAGAGAGAGATAGAGAGATAGATAGATAGATAGATTTTATTATCGTCCTCGGAGGTCAAATATGACCTATGGGACCAAAGTTACATGTGATGTAGTATGTGTATGGCTGATGAGTGACTCTCGATGCTCCAAAATTGTAGTGATGAGAGTCGCAATGGAGAGCCCACTTTTTGGCTGGGAGAGGAAAGTGTGTAGGTCTAAGTTATGGCTGAAAATGTGAGAGAAGCAAGTTTGGATGTGATCAAAAGCTGAGCACTCTAGTAGTGTGTGGTACTCAGACTCTCGAACTTGTAGTGAGCATAATGTGCACAATCGATTTGACTCTTCTCCATTGCCCCAATGCCCTATCTCGCATCGAAGGAAATGGGAGCTAAGCCGAATTGCTGCGATAGTGCGTATCGCGGACAAGGGAATAGGCTCAAGCATGTAAGTGTGAGTACGGTTTCCTCTCTCAGCAAAGAACATGGTTTTGTAGTTGGGGGCAATATAGGTGGTGTAATGTATGAAGCGTGACCCACCGGATTTCTCCCAAGCCGTAATACATTGGCGTTGTAGAAAAGCTTCATTCACTTGAGAGTCAATTGAAGCATCATGTAGCAAGTGTAATGCATCCCATCTCCCAAACCACTTCTTTATGTCTTGCATCCATCCCGTGCTCAAGATCTTGCTTTTATGCGTCTTTTGAACTTTTTTGCTTGCTTCCCATGCAATTGTAGGAAGTCGATGTGAGGGGTTTTGACGCATCTTTATCATGTACTCCACAACCCTTTCCATGCCCATAACCTCTATTGGAAGAGATCCCGACTCAAGAAGTAGGAGCATATATGGTGTTTGTGTCTTAACTTGGAGAGAGAGAGAGAGAGAGAGAGAGAGAGAGAGAGAGAGAGAGAGAGAGAGAGAAATAGGGACAAAGAGATAGAGACAGAGGGAAGGAGGGTGTCAAAAGAATAATATGAATAGATATAAAAGATCTACTCAACAAGTCTTGATCTCAAGGTCGAGAGAGAGAGAGAGAGAGAGAGAGAGAGAGAGAGAGAGGATTTTCATCTTTGTGGAGTGATTATAGGGACTACAATCCACTCTCGTCACTTGTAGGTTCTCTCTCTCTCTCTCTCTCTCTCTCTCACACACACACACACACACACACACACACACACACACACACACACACAACAACAACAACAACAATAATTGCATCTCCCTATGAGCCTAAAACTTTCCATAGGGAGATAAAGATTGATGGAGGGAGATAGAAAGGGTAACCGACAACTTGAACGCCTGTGTGCGTGCGCGTGTGTGTGTATGAGAGAGAGAGAGAGAGAGAGAGAGAGAGAGAGAGAGAGAGAGAGAGAGAGACAGAGAAGTTTTGATGTTGTAGAAACACATCAAGAGATCTCAAAGCTCTATTTGACAAATCTTGAACTTAAGACTTGGTATTTAAGAGAGAACTGCGATAACCAATCTGCCACACGCAAAGGTTATTATAGTTTCCTTTTCTTATTTACTAAGAGAGCTCCCAAAAATCTACCCAAAAACTATTAAACTCAAAACTTTGTGTGTGTGTGTGTGTGTGTGTGTGTGTGAGAGAGAGAGAGAGAGAGAGAGAGAGAGGGGGGGGGGGAGAGCGGGGGGCAAGGAGGAAGGGAGAAGAAGATTATTTTTATTGTATGTGTGTGTGTGTGTGTGTGTGTGTGTGTGTGAGAGAGAGAGAGAGAGAGAGAGAGAGAGAGAGAGAGAGAGAGAGAGAGAGAGAGAGAGAGAGACCCATTCAAGAGACAAAATTGATGTGCCATTCCCCGAGGTGTTGGTGCATTGCACGAAGGCTTTCCACATTTGCATTGCATTAATTGAGCTTGAAAATTTAATGATAGGAGTCCAACAATGTGTTATGGATGTCTTGCACGCATTATGTGTATATGTGTGTGTGTGTGTGTGTGTGTGTGTGTGAGAGAGAGAGAGAGAGAGAGAGAGAGAGAGAGAGAGAGAGAGAATGCATGTGTAAGCGAGTGAGAGAGAGAGCACCATTCACTATAGCCTGTGTGAGTGAGTGTGTGTGTGTCTATATGAGAGAGAGGGAGAGGGCTCTCACACTGGCAATAGAGAGAGCATTGGTTTTATAATCAGCATCGACAAAACGACAATCGACAAAATTCACAACTGAGAATAAAAAAATAAAAAATCGACATTGACATCTACGAAATTGAGAATTGATGCAATTTGGAAAGTTCAATCGGACAAATCTAAGGCAGAAGATGTGCAAGCCAAAGGTAGGAGCAGACCTCTACAAACGGCAAAGGTGGATGACAGAAGGGAACTCCGACAATTCTCGGCTATTTTTGAAGGCTTTTATGCTAGATTTCTTTGAGCTTTGTCAGTGCTTTGAGTTGACTTGGAAATCAAAGGTAAATCTCAAAATTTGTAAGTGGGATGGCACTAAATCTAGGTTTTCTCGAGCGTTTAAAAACAAATTTGATTTTTTGAGGCAAATCTAAGTGAATCTTAAAATTTGTAAGTGGGATTGCACTAATCTAGGTTTTCTCAAGCATTTAAAGGCAAATTAGAAATTTTTAGGCAAATCTTAAAATTTTGTAAGGGGGTTACACGAAATCGAGTTGAGGCATAGTGCTTTCTCTTGAAAACTTAGAAAAGTTTCATATGAGAAATTTTAGGGGCAACTTGATTATATTTAAAGGCTTTTACACTCATTTTCTTTGTACTTTGTAGGTTTCCTCACCTTCAAATCTATAATTTAGAGATAAATTTTAAAATTTGCAAAAGTGGGATTACACTAAATTGAGGATTTTTCAAGCATTTGGCTATACCACAACTTTTTTAAAACATTTTAGAGGCAAATTTACTATATTTGAAGGTTTTTGCACTAAACTTCTCTCCACTTTGTAGATTCTATAAACATTAATTTATGTTCTCTAACTATTGTAGTTTCCTTTTTTTTAATAAAATGCTCTTAAGCTTAATTTGAATCAACTAAAAAAGAATACATGCAGACCTTGCCATATCCTTTGCACGTGAGTCTCTAGCCAGAACAATATATGCACATTGTGACCCAAAACATACCCGAATATTTTTGCAAGTACACTATATTTCTATCAAGGACCTATTTTCTTTTTCCTGCCAAGCCCGTTTCTCCTGCTTTATATAAGCCATTTGCAATTAGAGACAAATCTCAAAAAATTTAGCCGAGATTATACTAAACCTGATTTTTTTCTTTCAATCATTGTGGGTGTCCTAACATTCAAATTAAATCTTGTGGCCCTTCCTAGAGAGAGAGAGAGAGAGAGAGAGAGAGAGAGAGAGAGAGCCTTTTCTTGGCACCCAGTCCACTATCTTTCTTTTTTTGCCTTGGTCTCTCTCTCTCTCTCTCCTCCTCCAAGCCCTTTTATTATGTCACTTAGCAAGGGCCTCCAAGGTGCATTTGATATAGTTGAGAAAATTTGTAGGTGGGATTATACTAAACCTATGTTTTTCTTGAGCACCGGGATACACAATATATTATTTCTAATATTCAATAGTCCATTATCTATACTCTTTATAATGGAGTTTGCAATTAGAGGAAGGAGAGGGCCTCCACACATTTTTTTTTTGCTGATCTGCATGGCCAGTTGGATCAAGACCGAAATTGGGTTGTTGAGTCCCTGTTGGGTCGTCCTCCTTACCATAGACACATTGAAGAGCCTTTGAAAATTGAATGTAGTTCAAATTCTATGCGATTCCATCCTTTTTCAATAATCTCCAATAGTCAAAATTGTATGCCTAACAACCTGTTGTCAGCCTGTGTGTGTGTGTGTGTGTGTGTGTGTGTGTGTGTGAGAGAGAGAGAGAGAGAGAGGGGGAGAGGAGAGAGAGAGAGAGAGAGAGAGATAGATAGATAGATAGATAGATTTTATTATCGTCCTCGGAGGTCAAATATGACCTATGGGACCAAAGTTACATGTGATGTAGTATGTGTATGGCTGATGAGTGACTCTCAATGCAGTCCAAAATTGTATGCCTAACAACCTGTTGTCTCCTGTGTGTGTGTGTGTGTGTGTGATGTGTGTAGAGAGAGAGAGAGAGATGAGAAGAAGAGAGAGAGAGAGAGATAGATAGATAGATAGATAGATTTTATTATCGTCCTCGGAGGTCAAATATGACCTATGGGACCAAAGTTACATGTGATTAGTATGTGTATGGCTGATGAGTGACTCTCAATGCTCCAAATTGTAGTGATGAGATCGCAATGGAGAGCCCACACTTTGGCTGGGAGAGAAAGTGTGTAGGTCCTAAGTTATGGCTGAAAATGTGAGAGAAGCAAGTTCGGATGTGATCAAAAGTGAGCACTCTAGTAGTGTGTGACCCACCGGATTTCTCCCAAGCCGTAATACATTGGCGTTGTAGAAAAGCTTCATTCACTTGAGAGTCAATTGAAGCATCATGTAGCAAGTGTAATGCATCCATCTCCCAAACCACTTCTTTATGTCTTGCATCCATCCGGTGCTCAAGATCTTGCTTTTATGCGTCTTTTGAACTTTTTTGCTTGCTTCCCATGCAATTGTAGGAAGTCGATGTGAAGGGTTTTGACGCATCTTTATCATGTACTCCACAACCCTTTCCATGCCCATAACCTCAATTGGAAGATATCCCGACTCAAGAAGTAGGAGCATATATGGTGTTTGTGTCTTAACTTGGAGAAATTTTGTAAGAAAACGCTTTTGGACATTCTCAAACTCTTTCCAAGTAGACTTTGAGATGCTCCCGTCCCACACTTCAACTCCATAAAGAAGAACCGGTGTCACCAATGCATCAAAAAGATACTTCTTGAGAACCCAACACTTGATGTTTCTCGCATTACAGATGTTCTCAAATGCATAATATGCTCTCTTTCTCGCTTCCAAACGATGCATAGCACATTCATGCCACTTGTGATTGGATGGAACCTCAAGGCCAAGGTACTTAAAGCTCTCAACCAACTTCAAGTGTCTCGTTGTTGTACACAATGCATGGCTTCTCCTTATGGTTGGTTTTCACAAGCATAACCTTTGTTTTGGATTCATTTACAATCAGCCCACTATGCAAGCAAAAGTTCTCAAGGACAACCATAAGCTTTTGTGCATCTTCTAAAGTGTGTGCTAGAAGCACTACATCATCTGCATACAACAAAAGCATGATTACCACATTGCAAATAGTGACCTCTTTAATGCCTTCTTCTTGCATAAAGTCAAGTACCATTTGTTCCAATTGATCGATGCATAGACCAAAGAGAGTTAGTGACAATGGACATCCTTGTTTAACCCCAATAGTGCTTACAAAATTTTTTGAAATTTCTCTTCCCATGCGCAATTGACAAATCACCTTCTCATAGATTCGAGAAACCGCAAGCATAAACTCACTTGGCACTTGGAGTTCTTCCATCCTTGTCCACAAATTGTTACGTGGAATCATATCAAAGGCTTTCTTAAGGTCCACAAAACAACAATACAATCGCTTGCCTTTCAACCGACTTTCCTCCATGAGAACACGAAGAGTGATAAGATGATCAATGGTGCTATGGCATCGACGAAAACCCGCTTGTCCCTTTGCTCGCTTGTCATTCCTTCAGCCCAATCACTCAATTTCATCTCCATTATGCACCCAAACACTTTTCCATAAGAGACCCAATCATTATAGTCCGGTAGTTGCTTACATTCTTTACATCCCCTCCTTTATGCAAAGGCTTAACCCAATTAGTACTCCAATCATAAGGCATACCATGTTGAAGTGCAAGGTTGAACATATCACACATTCACTCATGGGTAAAAATCTCTCGTCCATTTGATTATCTCGGCTTGATACCTTGAAGATCTCCCGCTTTGCGAGTGGCCAACTTTTCAAGCCCACCGCATACATCCTCAATAGTAAAAAAAGGACGGCATACATGGGGAGTGAACCATAAAATGGCATTTTTTTCAGTATTTGCTTGCTCATATAATTGCCTACAATGTGTGTACATATCCACTAGACTCAAGTTACCAAAATTCTCAACCCGCTTGCCTCTCAAGTTTCTCCAAAATCTTCCACATACATGTGCCTTTTCTTGGACTTGAAATTCTTGTTGCTTTACTTCCCATCTTCTTCTCTTCTTTTGAATCAATGCCTTGTATGTATGCAAATGACTTTGATAGTTGTCTTTGTCCATAGTTGCATCAAGCTTTATCAAGGACTTTCGAGCATCTTGACATTCTTTATCAAACCACCTTTGCGTGATCTATCTTTGTTGATACATGGAGATGCTTTATGGCAAAGCATTCTTCCGCACAAGAACAAATAGCTTTCTTGAAAGCTTCCCATTTAGTTTCCAATGGTGCATCACATTGAAGCTTTGTCATCCATATTTTTGCTCAACCATTTCAATTTACATTGGTGCCCGTTTGAAATCCATACATAGTGATAACTTCTCTTTCCTTTGGCTGAGATTATCATGCTTAGTTGCTTCTCCACATGAAAGGTCAATACATAAGGTGGATGGTCGGATTCCGGGGTCCATTGACCAAACATAAAACTCTTTATGCGATACATGATGGCTTCAGAGAGTAGCAAATAGTCAATCACACTATCCCCATTATGTCTCCTACATGTAAATCCATTGGTTCCACTCCACAAAGATACACCATTGGCAATGAGCATACCCGTGCTATTACACATGTGTAAAAGTAACTTTCCATAGTGATCCGGCTCTTCTTATCCATTGAAGTACGATTAATACAAGTGAACTTCCTCCAACTCCCTTGAAATGTATGGCATATCAAATTGTTGAGTATCATGTTGCAATGTTTTTGTGCGAGCATTCATATCCCCAAATACAATAACATCACCTTCACCTTTGAAATAAGCAATGTCCTCTTCCAAATCAGAAAATGGTTGATCTCTATCCATGCAAGCATAAAAGGGAGAATCATGATGAGGAATGTAGCAACCGGCTACAAAAATGGGTGCTCTTTTTGGTGTCATAATTTTCAGCCATACATATCGTTTGTACTTGTCATCTTTCACAATTGATACAAAATCTTCCAATCCTTTCTTAACCATACATGCTAACCCTCCTTGTCCTCTTCGTTGCTTGAGATTCTTTGACAAAATCAATGAATGTACATTGTAATCCTCCAAGCCGTTAATCCTTTGTGTATCATGCTCCCAAGTTTCAACAAGAAGTACAACATCGGCTTTGCTTGTTAGTTCATCAATGCCAACCCCCACATTCCATGGGTATCCATTACAATTCCAAAAGCATATTTTCAATTGTAACTCGGTCTCATAGGTCACCCATTCCTATTTGCTTGAGAGACTTGCCTCCTCCTTGGGCACATTTTCTTCATGAGAGATCTCCTTGTTTTTATTATTCTTTTTCTCATATGCCTTGCGACACATATTTTGTTGCTTAATAGTGCGATCTTCACATACAAAACATTTTGTATCCCTCAAATAGATCCAACTATTATCAAGGATAATCTTTCGCTTGGTCTCATCCGGCATGGTGCATACAATTGGCCGTTCTCCCGAGCGAGGAGTTCCTTGCTTCCCCACTCTATGTGCTCCATAGACCATAACTCCGGACATGCCAAAGTGGGTTTTGAAGAAATCTTCAATAACAATGCAAGAGAAGGAGGTGTCTCTAACTTCTCTTCGGAAATTCCACAAAATAACAATGTTCTTGGAACGTCGCTCCCGTTCCTTCAACTCCTCCACATCCAGATTCTCAACATTCTTTGTTTGAACCATAGCTTTGCATGAGTGAGGAATTAGAAACCACATTGATACCACATACATCAGCCCAAGACTTGTTTGTGCATACATTTTTCATGTCGCATACATCCCGGCTCATAGTGTCAAATTTCTCCTCTTTCAATACATGGTCATGCTCTACTTTGCTCATCCGCTCCTTCAAAGCATTCAAGTCCACAAGAGAGCGTTTACATTCCTTGACTTCCTCTTCAAGTTACATCAAACGTGTTGTTTGCATCTCAAGTGTCCTCTTGAGATTCTCATTCTCAACCACAAGTACCCTTAGTGTGCCATTCTCCATTGCAAGTGCTCGTAAGTCTTCGCCTTGTTTGTTTACGGTCTCTTGCAATGATACCAAGTACGCCATGATCATGGTTTCCGATGTCGTTGGTTGGGTGGTTGTGTTGCTATCTCCACACTTAAGAGATTTTGAATCATTTTCCACAATGGTTGTGGACCTTGTTGAAGAAGAATAACCCTTGCGAGTGCCGGAAGACATTGTATGTAAAATAGGAGATGAGAATCAATTTTGTTAAGCCTGTTCACTTTGGAAATGCTGCTACAGAAATGCCTTCCATAACTCTGAAAATTTTTGTCGTTACATCAATGCGTAGAGGACTTCGTGCTCTTCGATTGAGGCTATAGATCACCCAAATCGGAGTTCGGATGAAGAAGTTATGATCAAAAGAGTGGACTGCTGTCTACTAGGTCAAAAAACGGCTGCGTTTTTAGAGAGAGAGAGAGAGAGAGGGAGAGAGAGAGAGACGAGAGAGATGAGAGAGAGAGGAGAGAGAAGAGAGAGAGAGAGAGAGAGAGAGAGAGAGAGAGCACATAGACTGTGCAAATCACCCTTTTTTGGCAATGTGCAACTTGTAGTAGTCAAAATTATGTGTGTGTGTGTGTGTGTGGTGTGTGTGTGAGAGAGAGAGAGAGAGAGAGAGAGAGGAGAGAGAGAGAGAGAGAGGGAGGGAGCTCTGTCACTAGCAAGTAGATAGAGAAAGACAAAGATTGAGGTGGGTAAACCAGGAGCTTGATCATGATAGCTCCTAATAATCATGTAGAGGCAAACAGGGGACAAGCACTATTCATTGGTGGGGAGTGCTTAGTAGTAGAAGATGGGTGCTCAAGGCAATAGGTATGCATGGGTTTGTTTGAGCCACTAAGATTTTTTTTTGGTACCAAGAGAGTAAACTGCTAATGGCTTGGCTGTGAGCAGTTGTAGAGCTAATGACTGTGTGTGTGTGTGTGTGTGTGTGTGTGTGAGAGAGAGAGAGAGAGAGAGAGAGAGAGAGAGAGGAACCCATTCCATTGTCCAAACTTAGGGACACATTCTTCTCCATGCTCTCTCTCACCCCCATCAGTAGCGATGTCATTTCCCTGTACATTAGAGCACTGTGGAAATTGACGTATTGAGAGATATTATCTGCAGGTTATGATGGTGGTGATGTAGTAATTGAAGCAAAAAGTTAAAATGTTTCCTTTTCTTGCAATGGTAAATACAAATAGACCTTTGTTGGGGATGCAAGAATGTAGAGCATCTTAGCATTGGATGCATTTGGGCTTCTTCTATGGCTAGCAATGTTGTTTTACCTTCTATGAGCCATTTTGGCCGACTACT
>NC_140936.1:78329822-78369822 GCF_014529385.1 Adiantum capillus-veneris
CCCCAATCAGCGGATTTAAGCATGTTTATCCCTAATCCTAAACCCTCTCAGAAACCTATATAAGGAGGCCTTCTCTCACTCAAAACCAACACTTCACCCCCTTCACCAAGCAATGAAGCTATGACGACATTGCTCACAACGAGGAGCTATGGATGGAGCTCTACTCTCTCTCTCTCTCTCCCTCTCTCTCTCTCCCTCTAGTATGCTACATTACTAGCCCTAAAACCTAAATAAGGAGTCTTCTCTCATGCTCCATGGCCACCATCCTCGCCATCATTCTCTAAGGTATTGATGTGTTGCTAGTAGGATCATACCTACTTGCTAGGTTGATTGTTTTTGACAAGGGATTATGCCATCCTTGGCTTGCTTCTCTATATCCTTGTTATGTATGATCAGATGCCGTTGTATTGATAAGCTGATGTCTTGTGTATATATATGCTACATAAGGTCCCTAAGCTTCGTTTCTATGTGTTTTGCCATATGTTTTGATGCCATCATAATGCCAGAAGTCTCACTTGCCTATGTGCACTATGTGTGAGGTCCCTAAACCTCTTAATTTAGGGTGGTGCCCCCTTTGTTTTGTTCTTTGCTTGTTTGCATGAAGTGTGGTTTGTGGAGTGTGCACGAGTACAGAGGCCACCCGATTGCACTGCTCTTTTTCCCGCTATCAACACACACACACAAAAATAATGGATAGAGATAGAAACAGTAATCGAGGGTTTGAACACACACACGTACACACCTAGAGATATGTGTATGTGTGTGACCCAATGACCATGCTTTCTTGGCCACAGCAACGCGTGGGTCACACTAGTCTATCTATACTTCTATTATGCAGCTTAAATTTTTTAAGCTCAAAGAAGTGCTCCACATGTCGTTCCCTCCTTACTTTTCCCAAGGATTCAACTCCAATAAAGGCTTTAACTCAAAAAAAAGGTGTGAGAGTCTCAGAGAGAGAACCTTTAGGCGCAAAAATTAATAAATTAATAAAGGTCAAATCTGCCCACTTAAATTTTTTGAAGCATCCTCCGGAGCGTAAGACGGAATGCATCAGCAAGCTCGACGATCGGTGTTCAAAGTCCAATCTTGCAGCTGTAATTGCCCATGTACGCGCGTGTTGTGTGGTGTGTTTGTGTGTGTGTGAGCGCATATGTGTGTGTGTGTGTGGGAGAGAGAGAAGCGACTGGCCAATGGCCGTGAGAGAGAGAGAGAGACAGACAAAACGCATTAGTGAGCTCGACAATCGATGTCCAGAGTCCACTCCTCTCACTGCAGTGCTATTCTTCCCAATTGCCTTATGCAGCCTCGCCTTCTTCTCTGAATGGCATCCCCGCTCAGCCTCCTCGACGCTCTTCAGCCCTCCTTCATGCGCCCACATCAGGGCTTCTTCCATTTGAGTAGGCCGCCCTAGCTTCCATCCCGAGAGGTCTTATACAGAACATGCCTCTCTCTCATACACACACACACGGGCGCTATAGCCAGTCTTGCATTCTCTCTCTCTGATCTCTCTCTCTCTCTCTCTCTCTCTCTCTCTCTCTCTCTCTCTCTCTCTCTTCTCTCTCTCTATCTCTCTCCTCACACACAAAATGACGCTGCAAAACCTTCAGTGGGTCTCTCTGTCTCTCTCTCTCTCTCTCTCTCTCACATAGAGGTAGCGGCCAGTCGCTTCTCTCCCTTTCTCTCTCTCTCTCTCTCTCTCTCTTCTCTCTCTCACACACACACACACACACACACACACACACACACACACACACACACACACACACACACACACACACACACAATGTTGCAGGAGGTCGATTGGAAAGGGTACGCTTGCCAAAGCTCTGAGAGCACTAAAAAGGGTAGCTGTCAAGGCTAGGGAGCATCAAGGCCGAGCCGAAGGAAGGAGGTCACCAAGTAGGGACAACAGGTTGAGGCTCTTGGTATACCATTGCAAGAGGGAGCCGCCATGCTGGGGGGACTCAAGAAGGGAGCAAGTTAAGGCAGCCATCTAATGAGCTTGGAGGAGGGCTCTCGAGGCCAGGATGGAGCGGCAGAGAAAAGAAAAAAGAGATAGGTCTGGGGATCCATCTAGAGAGCATGATCGAGAGCTGTAGACTAGGATGAAAAGATGAGCACTGCAACGAGAGGAATGGCCTTCTTCTCTGAATGGAATCCCCGCTCAGCTTCCTCGACGCTCTTCAGCCCTCCTTTATGCGCCCACATCAGGGCTTCTTCCACTGGGGTAGGCCGCCCAGGGAAGGAGGTCTTATACAGAACATGCCTCTCTCTCTCTCTCTCTCTCTCACACACACACACACACACACACACACACACACACACACGCTATAGCGAGTCTTGCATTCTCTCTCTCTGATCTCTCTCTCTCTCTCTCCTCACACACAAAATGACGCTGCAAAACCTTCACTGGGTCTCTCTCTCTCTCTCTCTCTCTCTCTCTCTCTCTCTCTCTCTCTCTCTCTCTCTCTCTCTCTCTCTCTCTCTCTCTCATAGAGGTAGCGGCCAGTCGCTTCACTCTCTTTCTCTCTCTCACCCACACACACACACACACACACACACACACACACACCACACACACACACACACACACACACACACACACACACACACACACACTCACACACACACACACACACACACACACACACACACACACACACACACACACACACACACACACACACACACACACACACAATGTTGCAGGAGGTCGATTGGAAAGGGGACGCTTGCTAAAGCTCTGAGAGCGCTAAAAAGGGCAGCTGTCAAGGCTAGGGAGCATCAAGGCCGAGCTGCCGAAGGAGGAGGTCACTAAGCAGGGACAACAGGTTGAAGCTCTTGGTATAGCATTGCAAGAGGGAGCCGCCATGTTGGGGGGACTCAAGAAGGGAGCAACTTAAGGCAGCCATCTGACGAGCTTGGAGGAGGGCTCTCGAGGCCAGGACGGAGCAGCACAGAAAAGAAAAAAGAGAGAGGTATGGGGAGCCATCAAGAGAGCATGATCAAGAGCTGTAGACTAGGATGGGAATTGCCAAATATCACCACCCAAGTGCAGAGCAAGAAGGCCGAAGCTGAGGACCAGTTAGAAAGGGCCGTGAGCAGCAGGCCAGAGGGTGCAGCTGGAGGGTGCTGGACAGATCGATTTGGTACTAGAGCTGGAAGGGAGGCTACCAAGGAAAAAAACAAAGGAGCTCGGGTGGCTACTTATACATTAAAGGGTGCAACTGCAAATTGGTGGACTTGAGGACCTGAGGAGAGGTTGAATCCCGGCCAGTGAATCCCAGCCAGAAAGCAGAGCCGCCAGGGGGTTCTCAGGGATCTGACTGCACTACATGCAGAGAAAGAAATCTGCCCACCGTAGGGAGTAAAGGTGGCAGGTGTACGAGGCCGAGAGTCATGATACTGGGGCTGGTGTGCAGGGATGAAAACCAAGGGAGAAAGAGGGATTAGGAAAGTGAGACGATGGCCCTCTACTACAGGGAAGAGGGGCAAGTAGCAGCCAATTCCACGGGTCATGATCAACACTACCATGCTACCCGTGACCCACGCGAATGCCCCGATTTCGTGAGGGGCTGGAGTTAGAGCAGGGGTGGCACCACGGCGTGCGAAAGTGCTCTTTTGTCCACAGCTAGAGCCTTCCACTGGTTGTCGTGTTGCCTACGTTTTCTTTGTGGTGGGCAACTTCTAGCAGGGCCTCCATGGTCTAGACAGTAACGTCTGGTTCACGCATTTTGAGAGGTGGGCACTAGCACGTTCATGCTATTTGCTAGTGACCACCTGCAATCTTGACATGCAAACCAACGGGTAGCTGGGCTGGGCCGCAAAGAGCAAACCAAAGGCACGGTTGGGCTGCAATTACATCAGCATGTCAAGATTGCAGCCTTCGAGCTATGGGGGGAGAGAGAGAGAGAGAGAGAGAGAGAGAGAGAGAGAGAGAGAGAGAGAGAGAGAGAGAGAGAGAGAGAGAGAGAGAGAGAGAGAGAGAAGCCTGTTTTGCAGACAGGGGAGAGAAGACGGGTGTGTCGAAGGGTGGAGGCAAAGTAGGTGCAATAGACAGAGACTTCAAGAACAGGGGTGGTATCGAGGAGTAGTTGCGAGGGTTGTTGACAGGCGGCAGCAGGTGCACGTGGCACACAGAAAATATAGAAAGAGTCGACAAGGGTTCACCAAAGCAAACCAAAGCGAGGGTTGGGCTCCACCACTTCTTAGGACTGTGCAAGTAGCAGTCGAACAAGGTCAACAACAGATTCAAGCATTTCTAGCGTATCTCAAAATTCCTTCAGAGGTATCCATTGAAGCGAGAAACTGCAACGTGAATCGCGTAAAGAGAGTGCTACGCCGCATCATCAAAATTTTCTATCGAGCTTGGCCTTGGAATTAGTCCCCAAAGAGTAGAGTTGATAATCATGGGCATCCAAGAGTGTAAGTAAGGAGAGAAGTCTGTTGATATAGGTAGGGTGAGATGGATAGATATTGTGCCCATCAAGAGATGGCAAGGATCACAAGGTGGAAGTGAAGCCATTACAGATGAGGAGGACAAGAGGCAAAACAACATGTGTGTGTTACTTTGGGCTAGAGGAAGGGTTTATGGTCTATGTATATTCTTTTAATCCTCCTCTGCATTGCAACAATAATAGTGTGTGTGTGTGTGTGTGTGTGTGTGTGTGTGTGTGTGAGAGAGAGAGAGAGAGAGAGAGAGAGGAGAGAGAGAGAGAGAGAGAGAGAGAGAGAGAGAGAGGGATATTTGATCACTTTGTTACCCATGAGTGGTTAATGCTTTTTGTGTGTTTTTATGAGCGACGTCAGCACGAAGAGGGAGACAACCATATAAGGTATTTGTGTCGTATGAGTATTATATGGGACATCGTTTTTAGTGGAATTTGACTCTTGCATGATTCTATGTGAATAACCCAGTAGAGGATTGGCCACACAAGGGTAGGGCAAGAACTTAGGTTGTCATTAGAAAATGCATAGTGAGTGCCTCTCACCGTTTGAGATCACCAATGCTTACCTTTTGAATGCATGTGAGATTCCATAAAGGTGGAAATGGGCAATCAAATTCATCCTAAGAGTAGGGACCAAGAAAATGGTGCCTTTGCTACCATTTTTGCATGTGAGATCATGTGGAACTAGTGGAAAATCTTCTTGGCCATGGTGAGTTTCACAAGATAGAGCTTCTTTATGTGCATTCCATTGAATTAGTGCTAAACTTGCTACCTAGAGGAGATGGTTACGTAGATTTGTGTGAACGGTATTTAGATTAGTGTTGTTGCCCTATGCCACCATGTGTGGTACAACTTCATTGATATGGTTAGAGACATCTTCTCTTAGATTGCAATAATAGATTTGTTGGCCTGTACGTATGCTAGCTATGGGACAACAATTTGTTGACAAGATTTTGGTGGGGTATTTCATCTCTTGGATTGCACTTTTGCAAGGTATATCCAAGCTCAGAGTTTTCTTCATTGAATGCAAAGTGAGGGCGCCTCTCCCAAACTAATGATGATTATGTAAAAGCTAGCATGGGTAAAAATATGCTCTATATCGAGGATGTCATATCTTGGAATGCATTGATTGTAGAATATGCTCTATATCGAGGATGCCATATCTTGAAATGCTATTATTGTGGAATTGCAAGGACGGTAGGAAGCACCTAGTCATTTGTATCGAAGGTGGAGTGGGTTCCTCTCAAATGCAATCTTGACATGTCCTTGCATATTGAAGGTGTGTAGAAGTATGTGAGAAGTTAACATGGGAAAACAAAGGCAAGATGATATTGTTTATCAAGGGTTCCTAAAAGCCACAAAGTTCAACCATAAGGGTGCTCCTTTAGCCCTTTCATGAGCCTACTAAGGAGACACTTTTTTACTAGTCGAAAAAACTCAAATCAGCCTCTATCTTTCATTATCGACGTATACTTCGTCTACTTTTGATTCATATCACCTCTCAGTCAAGGATATCGTCTCTTGAACTACACTTATTGCAAATTAAATTTAACATGTTTTATGGGTGGAGAAGGATTCTCTTTGTTGCTTTATTCAAGCACAAAGCTAGGAGTTTCTCTCTGCAAATTTAGTTACACATGCTTGCAATGTGTAGACATGTGGCATTACACAAGAACTTGACATTTTCAAAAGATAAGATTTTTGATGAGGGCGTCATCCAGAAAACTGTGTATTTGGCATTGCTTTGCTCATATGTATACCATCATGGAATGTCATTTGCTCAAGTGCATTATTTGTAGGAAATACATAACAAGTAAAGGGTAGGAGTGCATGCAAAGAAGCAATGGGGTGTTTTTGACATTTATGGAGTGAAACACTTGCCCATATGGAATCACCTATTCTTGCAATTGAAAGGCATGTTTGGATTATGCAAGAAGTTGACATGGCAAAGAAGTCATGCTGAGATTATTAGTTTGGGATCTTGCAAAAAATAGTTGTACTTGTTGTTGCTTTGTGTGCACCATGGTGGGAGGACACATGATAATATTTGTGATGGAGGTATACAATGAATCTTTGGCTTCCTTATGCCAACATCAACTTCATGTCTAGGATGTTTCCTCTTGAGGATTGCACTTATGATAGACTATGTTGACAGAAAGAAGCTCTGTGTTATTGCTTTTCTCAACATGTATACAAGAATGCCATCTCTTGAAATGAATGCAATATCAAGGTAGAAGTGCACCAAGAACAATGGCTTATTCTCAACAAATAAGGGGTTAGGGTTTTTTCTAGATGCAAACACTTGGGCTTGCAACTGAAAGGCATGTTACATTATGCAAGAAGTTGACATGGGTAAATAGAT
Source organism: Adiantum capillus-veneris (assembly GCF_014529385.1). Classification (NCBI taxonomy): domain Eukaryota; kingdom Viridiplantae; phylum Streptophyta; class Polypodiopsida; order Polypodiales; family Pteridaceae; genus Adiantum; species Adiantum capillus-veneris. The sequence goes on from NC_140936.1 coordinate 78,336,633, forward strand.
TCATGATTAGGTTGTTAATCTAGGAATTGATGCTTCCATTTCAAGGCATGCCACATAAATGCAAGAACTTGACATTGACAAAATGATTCAGATGAGATTCATACTTGGGAGGCTAATGAAAAGTGACATTGCACTTGGTGGATCTTTGGTTGCCGTATGGAAAGTGGTATATACTTTCAAAAGCTCAAATTTTTATGCTTTTAGTGGAGAATTCTATTTCTTAACTATGTTGATAGCAAGATATGCCCAACGAGGGCAAGACCGAGAAGCCCAATGCTATTTTTCAATGATTGTGGAGCTTGGGCTTCTCTTCAAAGGTGATCACATATGCTTGCATTTTGAAGGATGCAACATGCAAGGCATTGATGTGGGCAAACATTTCAATGATGAGATTGTTAGTCAACCTATTGAAAAAACGTATCATGCTTAGCAATGCTTTGGTCGATGTGTATGGAGAATGTGGTATGCTGGACAAAGTAAGTAAGCGCGATGGTGTTTTCCTCTAATGCAAAGGGATGGAATCTCTCAAATGCCTATGCTTTCATCTTGAAGGCATCTGGTAAGTTGTTGACATGGGCAAGTAATTTCACAATGAGATTGTTAGTTGCTCTTGAAAAATAACCAATTGTGGTTGATAATGCTTTGATTGAAATCCATGTCAACTGTGGTTTTACAGCTGGAAGCACACAAGCATCCTATCTAGATGGCATCTCTTTGACCACCCTCATTGCAAGGTATTTATAACTTGGGTAGGTCTAACTTGGGTAAGGCTAGCAAGGTCCATGCTATTTTTTTAAGAAAATGCTAAGCCAAAGATACTCTAAACCAATCATTGGTGTGCTCTAAAGGCATGTTGCATATGGAAGAAGTTGACATATGCAAACAAATTTTGAATGAGACTAATAGTTAGGGGCTATGGAAATATCTCGTGCCTGGGGGAGTTTTGGTTGATGTGCATGCCACATGTAGTGTACTTTTTGAAAGCACAATGAGTTTCTGATAAACTCCTAATGTGGCATGCCGCTTTTAGGTTGCATTGGGTGTAGGATATGTCCAACAAGGGCAAAGCAAGGAAGTCCTAAGGTGTTTTCAGTAAATGCAAGGACATGGCTCCTCTCCAAATACAATCACCTACACTTGAGTATTCAAGGCAGGTTGCATCATTCAAGACAATGAGGCGGGCAAACAAATCCATGATGGGATGGTTAGTTAGGGGTTGTTGAAAAAAAAGCTTTTATGCTTCAAAATCTATTGGATCGATATTTATCCAAGTGTAGTTTGATTAGCATGACGACATTTGTTAATGCTTCTCTTCTCTGTCAGGTTGAAGCAACTGATGTGGTTATCTTTTGAGAGTTTCTAGACGCTCTCTTCCATCCTTCTACATAAGATGAGACTATTGATGGTTAATATTAGAGCTTAGAAGGATTGTTTTATGTGACAATGAAGCATGGATATAGTTGTGACCATCTCACGGATGCATATGTAATGTTATAAAAAATTATCATTTTAGAGGGGAGACAATCATAGTTGAGACTTGCTTCCTCTTGGCTGCAGCAACGCGCTGGCCACATACTAGTACTATAAATAATGCATCTTAAAATTTTCTAGCAAGGAGAGGGCCTCCACGTGTCACTCTTTGGTTCACTTCAAAAGAAACCTTACAAAACATCTAATTAAAATGCAAAAGTGAAGGGTAAGATTGTAAGAAATGACGGTCTTTGCACTCTTTGCAAAGTGTAATAAAGAACAAGCATTTCCAAATGTAAGTCAAAAGATTTTGTACTCTACATAGAATAAATGTAAATGTTTGAGTTTGACTGATAATTCTAGTGAAGGTTTTTCTACTTAATCTATCTATCTATACTCTTTATAATGTAGCTTAAAATTTTGAAGGAAGGAGAGAGCCTCCACTTGTCACACTATGGTCCATCTCAAAGAAAACCTTTGGAAACATTTCATTTGAAATCGAAAAGTGAAGAGTTAAGTACTTAGATGGTAAAAAATGAAAAGATTTTATGATTGATTGATTGATTGTTGACAATGTCAAGTCAAAAGATTACAACTTAGTTTTGGTAATTCAACCTCAAAAAAGTAGTACTCTTATCTACATTTATATTATTTATAGTTCTTGGGAAGGCCATGGAGTTTCACTTCTATCCTCAAATGTCAAGGGTGACTAGTGACTACTTCTTTTCTGAAATCCATTTGAAGAGTAGCTCTACTTTGCATTTTGAAGGCCATGAAGAACTCCCCTCTACGTGTCGCTCAATTAACCTCTCTCAACACGCTTGCACAATGAACCTCTCTCAACACGCTTTCACAATGAACCTTCCATGCGGTAAATGATCTTCGATCTGGGCACATCCATGTGTGTGTGTGTGTGTGTGAGAGAGAGAGAGAGAGAGAGAGAGAGACCCGTTGTTGCAAGTGTGTGTATGAGATATAGAGTTGGTGTGCCATTTGTTGTGGTATTGGAGCGTTGCGGAGGTCTTCCACATTTGCGATGCACTAATGAAGTGCAATGAGCTCGACAATTCATCCATGGGAGTCTAACAATTTGTTGTTGATGTCTTAGACACATTGTGTGTGTGCACGCGTGCTTGTATGCGTGTGTGTGTGTGTGTGTGTGTGAGAGAGAGAGAGAGAGAGAGAGAGAGAGAGAGAGAGAGAGAGAACCATTCTATACTTTTATGTGTGGATGAGTGTGCTGCGAAATAGAGAATGGTCCATGCGAATCATGCTCTCTGTGTGTGTGTGTGTGTGTGTGTGTGAGAGAGAGAGAGAGAGAGAGAGAGAGAGAGAGAGGGCTCTCACACTAGAACTAGAGTCAGAGGTAAACATTGATCTTACGTCAAGAATCGATGAAATTTGCAATCGAGAATCAAGAATTGATAGTTGACATCTACAGAATCGAGAATCAACGTAATAAAAAAAGTTTGCTCCAATGAATCCAAGGCAGAAAGCGTGCATACCCAAGGCAGGAACGGACCTCAACAGATGGCAAAGGCGGAGATTGGGAGGCAACTCCAACAACTCTTTGATATTTTTGAAGGTTTTTACACTACATTTTTGTGAGCTTTGTGGTTTCCTTCAGGTTGACTTAATATCTATAAGTAAACCTCAAAATTTGAAGGTGGGATTACACATAGCCTAGATTTTTAATTTTCAACCGCTTAAAGGCAAATAAGAATTTTTGAGGCAAATCGTAAAAAATTGTAAGAGGAGTTACACTAAATCGAGTTGAGACGCAATGTTTTTCCCCAAAAACATGAAAAACTTAGGTATGAGAAATTTTAGGGATAACTTTATATTTGAAGGCTTTTAGACTCAATTTTTTAATACTTTGTACATATATAGATAATTTTCTAAATCTGTAGGTGAGATTACACCAAATATAGGTTTTTTCGAGCGTTTGTCTATACTATGATTTTTGCCAAAAAAAAAAATAGAGGCAAATTTAATATAAAATTTGAAAGTTTTTGCACTAAACTTCTTTGCACTTTATAGATTCTCTAAACTTTGATTAGGTTTTATGAGCTTTGTAGTTTCTTTGAACTTTGGAGGTCTTTCAATTTAAAAGTTAAGGTTCTGATGCTAAGTGTCATTCTTTTTGCATCGAGAATAAATGTAAATGTCTGAGTTTGACTATAATTCTAGTGAAGGTTTTGCTACTTAATCTATCTATCTATACTCTTTATAATGTAGCTTAAAATTTTGAAGGAAGCATAGAGCCTCCGCTTGTCACACTATACACTATGATTCATTTCAAAGAAAACCTTTGGAAACATTTCATTTGAAATGCAAAAGTGAAGAGTTAAGTACTTAGATGGTAAAAAATGAAAAGATTTTATGATTGATTGATTGATTGTTGACAATGTAAAGTCAAAAGATTACAACTTAGTTTTGGTAATTCAACCTCAAAAAAGTAGTACTCTTATCTACATTTATATTATTTATAGTTCTTGGGAAGGCCATGGAGTTTCACTTCTATCCTCAAATGTCAAGGGTGACTAGTGACTACTTCTTTTCTGAAAGCCATTTGAAGAGTAGCTCTACTTTGCATTTTGAAGGCCATGAAGAACTCCCCTCTACGTGTCGCTCAATTAACCTCTCTCAATACGCTTGCACAATGAACCTCTCTCAACACGCTTTCACAATGAACCTTCCATGCCGTAAATGATCTTCGATCTCGGCACATCCATGTTAGTGTGTGTGTGTGTGTGTGAGAGAGAGAGAGAGAGAGAGAGAGACCCGTTGTTGCAAGTGTGTGTATGAGATATAGAGTTGGAGTGCCATTTGTTGTGGTATTGGAGCGTTGCGGAGGTCTTCCACATTTGCGTTGCATTAATGAAGTGCAATGAGCTCGACAATTCATCCATGGGAGTCTAATAATTTGGTGTGGATGTTTTAGACACATTGTGTGTGTGCACGCGTGCGTGTATACGTGTGTGAGTGTGAGAGAGAGAGAGAGAGAGAGAGAGAGAGAGAGAGAGAGAGAGAACCATTCTATACTGGATGAGTGTGCTAAGAAATAGAGAATGGTCCATGCGAATCATGCTCTGTGTGTGTGTGTGTGTGTGTGTGTGTGAGAGAGAGAGAGAGAGAGAGAGAGAGAGGGTTCTCACACTATAACTAGAGTCAGAGGGAAGGGAGAATAAACATTGATCTTACGTCAACAATCGATGAAATTTGCAATCGAGAATCAAGAATTGACAATTGACATCTACATAATCAAGAATCAACGTAATAAAAAAAGTTTGCTCCAATGAATCCAAGGCAGAAAGCGTGCATACCCAAGGCAGGAGCGGATCTCAACAGATGGCAAAGGCGGACAATGGGAGTCTTACCAAGCACCGAGCAAACTCTACCGAGCGAACACAAAAACACACACACACACACACACACACACACACACATAGAGAGAGAGAGAGAGAGAGAGAGAGAGAGAGAGAGAGAGAGAGAGAGAGCCCCATGAAAATAATCTCATGGTTTTAAATTTCTAATCCATGTGCTTGTCAACCCGTCTCCTCAATTCCCATGTTATATTACCCAAGGGTATTTAATTCTCTTTTCCTTAAAAGTGGTCATTATTGACTGTGGCAGCTAATTGAGGGACTTACAACACACAATAGTGGTAGGTTGTCCAAGTTTATATTGATTGGCATTGCTGCTAGCAGGGAGTGATATAGGCATGGTGCCTATCAAATGTTGTAAACAATTTTAAGGCTTTTTGAAGCTATTTAAAAATGCTTCTTTTTAGCCTTCCTTTGGACGCATACCTTTAATAAAAATAGCATGCGCATAAAAAATCTAATTTGTCGAGCGCAAGAGACAAGAGCAAGGAGTGCAAGGTATGTTGCTACATTGATCTCTCTCTCTCTCTCTCTCTCTCTCTCTCTCTCTCTCTCTCTCTCTCTCTCTCTCTCTCTCTCTCTCGCGTTTGTGGACAACATCAGCACAAAGCTAATTTGACAATAGTAGCAGCGCAAAGAGACGAGAGTAAGGAGTGCAAGGTATAATGCTACTGCTCTCTCTCTCTCTCTCTCAGCAATGCAAAGAGATGAGAGCAAGGAGTGCAAGGTACGTTGCTACAACTCTCTCTCTCTGTCTCTCTCTCTCTCTCTCTCTCTCTCTCTAAACAAAAAGAAAAGCTCATTTCTGAGCTGGCTATATATAACGAGATGAACAGGCCACATAAGTTGAAAGTGATTTCAAGATTCATCATAAAAGATACCACCACAAACGAAAGAAAGAAACCGATGTGCCTTTACTTATGCTCCTAGCATGTATAGGTTAGTTCGAAAAGAAACGAAGGGAGAATCAAGGATGATGCTTGTGCCGACACTGAAAAGGGAAGGGGGAGGGGAGGCGAAGTCAACATCGAACAGAACCAGCATCAAAGCAGGAGGTGAAGGCGGCGGGGATGAAGTAGGGAGGGAGGCGAAGACGAAGCATGACAAGAGTAACCCGCTCTCTCACCATATAACAACTGCTTCTAAATCATCCACGTCCATAACCTCTGGTTTTAATGATCCTTTCAAAAATAAGGTGAGCAACACGATTCTCGACATTGGTAGTAAAGTCATGATCAGAAAATTGAAGAGAACCACCCCAACTGGTCGACCACGGTAATCGGCATCGATCACTCCTGCCCCAACATCAATAGAATGTTTCCACGCAATACCAGATCCATGCGCTAAGCATGCATATGTCCCTTCTGGAATTGCAATGGAGACGTCAGTTTTGGTAAGAGCTTTCCACGAGCAAGTACAACATCATGCACTGGAAACGTCATAACCTGCAGCCAAGGTGGAGCCGCAAGAGGGGGTGATCACGTTCGTAGAGAGCTTCTTAACGAGGAGTATGGTGGGTGGTGCCATTGGAGACAGGTACCTCTAGCTTGGCAAGCTTGGAGATGGGTTCTAGCGGCTGTGCTACTGCCATATATGGTGAGCTTCTTCATGAAAGAACTCGCCTGTGAATGCATAGAGGATCGATGCAGCTGCAAAAGGGCACTCTCTCTCTCTCTCTCTCTCTCTCTCTCTCTCTCTCTCTCTCTCTCTCTCTCTCTCTCTCTCTCCCCCCGACGTTGGCAAGTTAGTGACAGCCTTGCTCGATAACTTGACGGCCTTGTTCCAAAATGATGAAAATCATCTGAAGTTATATTGGGGTGGGTCGTCAAACATGGGCACAGAGGAGGTGGGAGGACTAGCCTTCGAGTACACATGCAGCGATTTCGCGCAGCAGGGCCTGGTGTAGCTAGGAATATCACAAAAGTTCAATTGAGAAATACTCCCTAACTACTCCGCGGCGGCGCGGAAGCAGTTAATACAGAGTCCCGAGCATGGGCATCGAGGAGTTGATTCCAAGGACTAGCCTTTGAGTACATAGGGAGCCAGTTCATGCAGTAGGCTTGGACATGTAGGAATAGCACTCAAGCTCAATTGGGACACACTCCCTAACTACTCCGCGGCGGCGCGGAAGCAATTAGCATAGAGTCCCGATTAAGAGAAGTAGCCAGTTCACGCACCTGCCTGTGTAGGACGAGCACACAGGTTTAATCAGACACACTCCTTAACTATTCCGCGTCGACGCGGAAGCAATTAAGATAGAGTCCCGATTAAGAGAAATAAGCCATCCTCACAGCTTGCCTGGTGTAGGAGGAACACAGATACACTCCTTAACTATCCCGCGTCGACGCGGAAGCAATTAAGATAGAGTCCCACTTCAGGTCACCCAAAAGCGTACTGAACTTCAAACAATTTAATCTCAATCTCCTTGTCTCTTGAACATTCTGAGTCGGCGTAGAGGATATTAGGCAATTGGATAACCCTTGACTCTTGAGCATTCCTAATCGGCACAGTGCTTGAAAAAAACTTTTTCTCAAAAACTTGACAAAACCACACTTGAGGAATACTAGAGGTAAATTGACTAAATTTGAAGTTTTTTACATTAAATTACACTAAATTTCTCCAAAATTTATAGGTTTTCTTGCCTTCAAATTTAAAAATTAGAGGTAAATCTCAAAATTTGTAGGCGCGATTTCACTAAACCTAGCTTTTTTTCGAGCACTGAATCGGCACCGAGTCGGCACCGAGGCTATTAGGTAAGTGAGCTTACTTTGATGTGCTTATTTATTGTCCATGTGTTAATCTTATCGATCCTATCTATTCAAACATGGCCATTCAGCATACCGTGTCGGTGCAGAATAATTTAAGGCACGATCCCAATTAACAAAAATGAGCTAATGCTCTTAAAGTAAATCCTCAATTAAATGAACAAAAAGGCATAAACATCTTTATTTACTCTATCATGTACCACATATAAACCGTTCCTCACGCTCTAACTCGTTGACAAGTTTAGAATTTTTAAAATGAAAAGAAGCAAGTTTGTTAGGCAGACCCCCTTACCTTGCGTTAACGCGTGCTCCTATCCCTTGCTACCCTAAAATAAGACTTTATTCTAAATTGTCCCGTGTAGACGCGAAATTAGCTAGAGTAGTGTCCATGTGGTTTTTGTTACATTAGTAAACATCAAGAGTCATGATTTGGTGGATTACATGCTCTGCACATAGTTGAACAACGGGATGTGATGATGGCTAGGGTTGGAAAACAAAAAAAATGCAGCTCTTTCAAGACTATATGAAAATAACATAGATGTAGCTTGAGACATTGAAGAGGTTTTAATGATAATAAGTTGAGAGAATGCATATTAGAAGGAAAATGGAGCATAGAGGCATATTTCATTAACATTATGGAGGAAAATTGAACCCTAGAATAAGTTGAGAGAGGTGTAGTCAATTGAGAATGGGGAAAAAAACACAACCTCTTGAAATTTTCTTTCCCTAGGTTTTGGCCTTTTCAAACTTAGTATCTTGAAGAGCATGACTCATGTAAAAAAACACCGATGGTTTGTCTTTCCCAAGAGATTGTGGTTTGTAAAAAGTGGTCTTTGATTTCCTCCATGCCCTTTGAGTAGGTGTGTTGTAATTCCCACTTTGAAGAACTGCTAGTGTCACAGCTACACAAGTGACTTGATAAAGACCAATGTATTTTTAATAACCAAGTGAAGCACACATACTTGCATATTTAGCCTCAGAAAGATTTTTTGTTCTTGGGACAAAAGCACCTCACTCGTCTTGAGCAACAAATATGTCTCCCTAGTGTGGCACTATTGGAATCTCATCGCGCAGCACTGACAAAAGTAGAGTTATTCTAGGGATTGTGAGTTTGTGTGGGGCCAAAGTTCTATCATAGCAACGGCTTTTTGAGCTAAGTTTTATGGCTCTCTATGGATTGCCTATTTTTTTGGATTTCGTGTAGTTTCCATTGCAAGATGTGTTCTTATTATACTTGCAATGTTTCAATAGCTTATGTACTTAATCAATTAGGAATTTATATTGTCACAATGATCACCTTCTATTGATTGACCATTTTGTTGGACTGCCTGCACTTGACCTTATGGTGGGGCTTAATATAAAAATGCTTTTTGTGTTACAATTCTCTTTACTTTTGCTCGGAAAAATGTTGTGCTCGGTTTTTTCCGCTCGATGTATGGATTTCCTCGACAATGGGAGGCAACTCCAACAACTCTTCGATATTTTTGAAGGTCTTTACGCTACATTTTTGTGAGCTTTGTGGTTTCCTTCGGGTTGACTTAATATCTATAAGTAAACCTCAAAATTTGAAGGTGGATTACACATAGCCTAGATTTTTTCGACCGCTTAAAGGCAAATTAGAATTTTTGAGGCAAATCCTAAAAATTTGTAAGAAGGGTTACACTAAATCGAGTTGAGGCGCAATGTTTTTCCCCTAAAACATGAAAAACTTAGATATAAGAAATTTTAGGGGTAACTTTATTATATTTGAAGGCTTTTAAACTCAATTTTTTAATACTTTGTACATATAGAGATAATTTTCTAAATCTGTAGGTGAGATTACACTAGATCTAGGTTTTTTCGAGCATTTGTCTGTACTATGATTTTTGCCAAAAAAAAAAATAGAGACAAATTTACTATAAAATTTGAAGGTTTTTGCACTAAACTTGATTGCACTTTCTAGATTCTCTAAACTTTGATTAGGTTCTATGCACTTTGTAGATTCTTTGAACTTTGGAGGTCTTTCAATTTAAAAGTTAAGGTTGTGATGCTAAGTGTCATTCTTTTTGCATCCATGGCATTTTTTATGTTTCTAATTCAGTATAGTTGAGTGAATGTTGCTGAAAACAAAAAATTTAAAAACTTAGAGGTAAATCTTGAAATTTGTAGGTGGAATTACATCAAACCTATGTTTTTTTGCAATGTTGTGGGTGTCCTAATCTTCAAATTACATTTTACAAGTGTGTGGCCCATCTGAGACTGAGAGAGAGAGAGAGAGAGAGAGAGAGAGAGAGAGAGAGAGAGAGAGAGAGACTGACTTTCTTTGGCAACTTGGTAGCCCACCAAAATGACTACGAAGCATAAAAACCTGTCTACCTCCAACCAAGTGAGAGTCATGAGAAGCCCGTATATTGGCAAGCCATGGTTTTGATAGCATGGTGCAATAGTAGCAAGTTGGTAGAAATGTGGTACATTGTCATTGATTGATGAGTGGGGAGATATGGACAACTCAAATTTGTTAGAAGTCGTGTGAAGGATGAGTTGATCGCAACCGATTGGCTGAAAGCACTCCATGTGAAGAGAGAGCGAGAGAGAGAGAGAGAGAGAGGGAGAGAGCTGTTGAGCAAGTCTTCAACTTAAAAGAATTGAGAAATGGAGGAAAGAAGGTGATAAAAATCAAAGACCTACTTGTGATTCCTACGACTACCATTCCATTGTGTGTGTGTGTGTGTGTGTGTACGAGAGAGAGAGAGAGAGAGAGAGAGAGAGAGAGAGAGATCCAATTACCATGCTTTTCTAGAGAGATAGAAAGATAGAGAGAAGGCGTACATATGCATTGTTATCTTTCGATAGTGATTCCAAGGACTACGTTTCCATTGTGTGTGTATGTCTGAGAGAGAGAGAGAGAGAGAGAGAGAGAGAGAGATCCAATTGCCATGCTTTTCTTGGCCGTAGCAACACGCGGGTCACATACTAGTACTATATATAATGCATCTTAAAATTTTCAACCAAGGAGAGGGCTTCCACATGTTACTCTCTGGTTCACTTTCAAAAAAACCTTACAAAACAACCAATCTAAAATGCAAAAGTGAAGGGTAAGATTGTAAGAAATGACAGCCTTTGCAGAGTGTAATAAAGACCAGGCCTTTCCAAATGTAAAGTCAAAAGGATTTTTACTCTACATAGAATAAATGTAAATGTTTCACTTTGACTGATAATTTTAGTGAAGGTTTTTTTACTTAATGCGAATTTACTTTTGAAGATATAACAAAAGTCTATCTTCTCAAGGGGCTTTTTCAACACCAATCTATAATAATAGATAATGGGGGAGGGAATTTTGGTTCCCCCCCCCGGCCTCGTGTCAAGCTATGAGGCCTCAGGAGGGCTTGGGAAGGTTCAAAAAAACCTCAGGCGGGCTCATGCTAAGAAGGTTCAAAAAAATGTTTTAAAAAAATCACCGCCAGCCGCCTCTTGAGTAGGTGCGCTTGGCGAGGAGGTGATCAAAGCGAGGCGAGAGAGAGAGAGAGAGAGAGAGAGAGAGAGAGAGAGAGAGAGAGGTCCTCATCGCCGCATTCCGAGAGAGAGAGAGAGAGAGAGAGAGACGTCCTTAGCTGCTTCGTCATCCTCAAGAGAGAGAGAGAGAGATGTCCTCATCGCCGTAGTCCGAGAGAGAGAGAGAGAGAGAGAGAGAGAGAGAGAGAGAGAGAGAGAGAGAGAGAGACGTCCTCAGCTGCTTCGTCATTCTCAAGAGAGAGAGAGAGAGATGTCCTCAGCGGCTTCTGCTACTACACCTACTTCCTCCACACACTCCTCACAGCCTGTCCACACACTCCCACAGCCTGCGCTCCGAATCTGCGGCTACAGCTACTACGGCTATTGTCTGCGTTGGAAGGTCTCAGCGGCTTCTGCTACTGCAGCTACTGCCTCCACACACTCCTCACAGCCTGCACTCCGAACTTGCGGCTCTGTTCTTCACCTCAGCGGATTCGTCATCCTCATCACCTGCGGCTCGGCTTCGTCTTCCTCATCACTTACGGCTCTGTTCTTCACCGCGACGGCTTCATCATCCTCACCTCAGCGGGGCTGCAGGTACTGCGCATTTGGTCCTCACCGTCTGCGGCTTCGAACTTGCACGTCGGCTTCAAAACTCACCGGCAAGGGTACTGTGCAGCTCTCTCTCTCTCTCTCTCTCTCTCTCTCTCTCTCTCTCTCTCTCTAGCTTGCTTTGCTAAAGCCCGCCACTGCCGGGGACAGCCCTGTGGTGAAGAACGTCTTTGAGAGAGAGAGAGAGAGAGAGAGAGAGAGAGAGAGAGAGAGAGAGAGATTGAATTATCGTCCATGGAAGTCAGATATGACCTATGGGACTAGAAACAAAACATTACAAAAGATTCCTTCTGATACATATCAGTTAAGGACTGAGGGTCCATCGAAGGTGGAAAATTGAAGATAAGGTGGAGTGACCTAGGTTGGGGTAGGTGATAAGGAGGGAGCCGATTTGGGAGTTCGGAACTCCTAGATGATGGCTTTACCTCCTCGATAAACTGCCCATTTCCCTGCTATGCGCGCTTCTCGCATCTTTTGGAGTTCGGCCTTCTTCTGTTTGAGTTGGGTGGGTGTGAGATCTTCAACAAACTAGATTTTTGTGTCCTTGAGAAGCCTCGATTGCTCAAGGATCTTGACTCGATCCGCTTTGGTTTTGAAGGTGAGGATTGCATGGTTGGTACGATGCTCGTGAGCAAGAGTGGTGATTGTTGCTGGATCCCATTGTACCATGTGGGTTGTTCTTTGGATGCAAGCGAAAGACTCGTGGAACTTGGGGTCCCCCTCTCCTTGCCAGTCGCTTGGAAGTCCGCCAATGCGAACATTGAGAGCGATGTTCTTGTCGCTATCGTTCGCGTAGCGTAGACGCCACACGATCTTCGACTTTGCGAACGACGGCATCTTGAACTTGAGTCTTGACCTTGGTTTCTACCTCCGTTTTTGTTTTGTTGAGCTTGATTTCTATCTGTTCCATCTCTTCCTTCTTGGAGCTCTCCACTGCGCTAAGTCGAGACTCGATGGCTACGAGTCTTTCCTTCAAATCTTCATTTTCCTTGCGAAGTCTTTCAACTTCACTTCGAAGATGAACCATGCTGTCCACCTTTGAGGGTGTTGCTACGACCCCGGCGAATGTGGGTTTTCCTCGAGATGAAGCCCGAGTAGTCGCCATGGTAGGCACTCAGACAATGACTTAGGCCTTAAGATGCTCTGTGTGTGTGTGTGTGTGTGTGAGAGAGAGAGAGAGAGAGAGAGAGAGAGAGAGAGAGAGAGAGAGAGAGAGAGAGAGAGAGAAATGAAATGAAATGTTATATTGAACTGCCGGTGACTGCTCTATTTTATTAGCTCTGCACTCAATGAACGTCTGTGTGTGTGTGTGTGTGTGTGTGTGTGTGTGTGTGTGAGAGAGAGAGAGAGAGAGAGAGAGAGAGAGAGAGAGAGAAATGAAACGAACAAAAAGGGGAGGCAATCGTGTCTCTGGACAAAAAGAAAAGGGGAAGCTTAAAATAGCCAAAGATAAAGAAATTGGCAGGTTTTGATAAGTGAAATGAAATGTTATATTAAACGTCTTTGGAAGGCCAAAATTGATACCATCATTAGACGTTGCTCGAGAAAGTATTGCGTCGACAAATGAAATAAAATGTTATATTAAATGTCTTCAGAAGGCCAAAATGACCTATGAGACCAGCTTAAGGGTTGCGCGGCCGGCACGATATTAAGCTCAATTTCAAACATGCCGGTTGAAGGCAAGGGAAAATGGAGAAATTCCGCCCCGAAATATAGAAAAATAGTGTAAAAACTCAAATGATGGAGCTGATGGACAAGAAGCATTAGATGGGGCAGCCGCTCTCTTGGCCCTAACTGAGTTAGGCATATCCCACAATCAGTGCATTCCAAGAGACGACATCCTACATAGGAAGCTTCTCAAGCACTTTTTGTGCTTTCCAAAATGCACAACAAAATGGCAAATGTCCTAACCCTTGAGTGCACTCCCCAGTGCCCACATGCCTAAAGACTGTCACGCATCGTCGCGCATGCGAATTAGCGCCAAAATAGAGAGAGAGAGAGAAAGAGTGTAAAAACCCAAATAATAGCCTAATTTTGTAAACATTGCAAAGCACCGGTAGGGGCTCAACAAATTGGCACTATTCAAAGCACCAAAGTTTGGGAAAAATGTGTCTCGGTCGGAGTCGGCTTAATATCGTGCCGTTTTCAATTTCAAAAATGCCGGTTGAAGGCAAGGGAAAAAGGAGAAATTCCACCCCGAAATATAGAAAAATAGTGTAAAAACTCAAATGATGGAGCTGATGGACAAGAAGCATTAGGTGGGGCAGCCGCTCTTTCGGACCTAACCAAGTTAGGCATATCCCACAATCAGTGCATTCCAAGAGACGACATCCTACACAGGAAGCTTCTCAAGCACTTTTTGTGCTTTTCGAAATGCACAACAAAACGGCAAATGTCCTGGCCCTTGAGCGCACTCCCTAGTGCCCACATGCCTAAAGACTGTCACACATCGTCGCGCATGCGAATTAGCGCCGAAATATGCCTAACCGAGTTAGGCATATCCCACAATCAGTGCATTCCAAGAGACGACATCCTACACAGGAAGCTTCTCAAGCACCTTTTGTGCTTTCCAAAATGCACAAGAAAATGGCAAAAGACCTGGCACTTGAGCGCACTCCCGCGTGCCCACATGCCTAAAGACTGTCACGCATCGTCGTGCATGCGAATTAGCACCGAAATAGAGAGAGAGAGAGAGAGTGTGTCAAAACCCAAATAATAGCCTAATTTTGTAAACATTGCAAAGCACCGGTTGGGGCTCATTAAATTGGCACTATTCAAAGCACCAAAGTTTGGGAAAAATGTGTCTCGGTCGAAGTCAGTTTAATATCGTGCCGTTTTCAATTTCAAAAATGCCGGTTGAAGGCAAGGGAAAAAGGAGAAATTCTACCCCGGAAAATAGAAAAATAGTGTAAAAACTCAAATGATGGAGCTGATAGACAAGAAGCATTAGGTGGGGCAGCCGCTCTCTTGGCCCTAACCAAGTTAGGCATATCCCACAATCAGTGCATTCCAAGAGATGACATCCTACACAGGAAGCTTCTCAAGCACTTTTTGTGCTTTCCGAAATGCACAACAAAACGGCAAATGTCCTGACCCTTGAGTGCACTCCCCAGTGCCCACATGCCTAAAGACTATCACGCATTGTCGCGCATGCGAATTAGCGCCGAAATATGCCTAACCGAGTTAGGCATATCCCACAATCAGTGCATTCCAAGAGACGACATCCTACACAAGAAGCTTCTCAAGCACTTTTTGTGCTTTCCGAAATGCACAACAAAATGGCAAATGGCCTGGCCCTTGAGCGCACTCCCCAGTGCCCACATGCCTAAAGACTGTCACGCATCGTTGCGCATGCGAATTAGCGCCGAAATAGATAGAGAGAGAAAAAACCCAAATAATAGCCTAATTTTGTAAACATTGCAAAGCACCGGTAGGGGCTCAACAAATTGGCACTATTCAAAGCACCAAAGTTTGGGGAAAATGTGTCTCGGTCAGAGTCGGCTTAATATCGTGCCATTTTCAATTTCAAAAATGCCGGTTGAAGGCAAGGGAAAAAGGGGAAATTTCGCCCCGAAATATAGACAAATAGTGTAAAAACTCAAATGATGGAGCTGATGGACAAGAAGCATTAGGTGGGGCAGCCGCTCTCTCGGCCCTAACCAAGTTAGGCATATCCCACAATCAGTGCATTCCAAGAGACGACATCCTACACAGGAAGCTTCTCAAGCACTTTTTGTGCTTTCCGAAATGCACAACATTTGGCATGAGAGAGAGAGAGAGAGAGAGAGAGAGAGAGACTTTTCAATGAGCTCTGATAATGGTGGGGCTCATAGAGCTAGAAAAAACCCTAGGTTTGATGTTATCACACATGACAAAAACAATCTACTGACGGGGAAGAACTAGGCTTGAAGCCAAGAAAACATGTGGCAAACTCAGTTCCAAAAGCCAGGAGGAGGAGGAATTGAGGCATTGCTCTACAACTCATTATCGACGGATCAGCAGACAAATAAACAGGGCGGGAGAGGAGCTTATATTGTGCTATTTTGCATTGATACGGAGCTCTGATGATGGTGGGGCTCGCAGAGCTAGAATTTTCCCTTAGAAAATTCAAGGGAAGGAATTTTGTATGTTTAAAAAAATGTTTTTTCCCGAATCTTGAACCCCAACATTTCATAAAACACTTCATAAAGCACAAAAAGTGCTTTCAATGAGCTTAAGCAATGAGCTCTGATGATGGTGGGGCTCGCAGAGCTAGAAAAAACCTAGGTTTAATGTAATCCCACTTACAAATTTTGGTATTTACCTTTAAATTTTAAATTTGAACTTGAGAAAACCTACAACCTGTAGAGAAATTTAGTGTAAAAACCTTGAATTCTAGCATTGCCTTGGTTGACATGTATGCCAAATGTCATGCACTTCATAAAGCACAAAAGGTGCTTTCAATGAGCTTATTCTATGGAATGTCGTCTCTTGGAGTGCACTCATTGTGGGATATGCCTACACATGAGAGAGAGAGAGAGAGAGAGAGAGAGAGAGAGAGAGAGAGGGAGGGATGGAGCTCATGGACAAGAAGCATTAGGTGGGGCAGACACTCTCTTGGACCTAACCAAGTTAGGCATATCCCACAATCAATGCATTCCAAGAGGACATCCTACACAGGAAGCTTCTCAAGCACATTTTGTGCTTTCCGAAATGCACAACATTTGGCATGAGAGAGAGAGAGAGAGAGAGAGAGAGAGAGAGAGAGCCTTTGTGTGTGTGTGTGTGTGCGGGAGCCCGCTCGGTTTCACATTATGCCCATAGGAAAGTCAACAACCTTTTGCTATGGCCATAGGATGCACATAGGCTTTGGCTATTGCTCTCTCTATGGCCACCTTGCGCCATAGAGAGGGAGGTATAGAGAGGTGGATAGGGGAAAAATAGAGAGAGAGAAAAACATGTATAACCCGGTGCTAAATATATATCTTATTCTTACAGTAATGGAGCACGTGCTTACCTCTGGAGGAGATTCTTCGGAGGTGATATTTTCTACCCCAGAGAGAGACCTAGGCAACAATTTACGAAATGCCAAGCGCGTTGCTCGAGGTGGGGATGGACCTGCAAAGAAGCAAATCGTAGATGGACTAGGTATCATCCACACACTATGCTCCAAAATTCAAGCCTCATGTGAGAGAGCGGAGGCATCACAGGTTTCCTATAGAGAGAGCATTCACTAGTTGAGCCATTCACAATATGAGCAAGGGGTTTATCTTCATCGTCTAGAGGAGCGGATGCAGCTACAGATCAATGGTATTTTGCAGCAGCAGAGCTCAGTGCAAGGACAACTTTCTCGCATAGAAAGCAACCATGCAAAAATCATGAGTCTCTTGGAGAGGTCCATTCTTGACAAGGATAGCATGGATTTCAAAAGCATTGTGCCTGAATTACAAAGCACTAGCAAAAAATTGACCGCCGTAGCAGTACAACATACTACAGGTGTCTCCAAAGTTAGATCTATCTCAAACAAGCTCCATGCATTGGTAACGACCCATTGGCCCAAGAAGGGGATTAATGCCGTTGGAGATGTTCCATCCAGTTCAAAGCAGGGCAACCCTTGCAAGAAGTGAATTATGTAATCGATAGTAATACTCACTTCTTTCTCATTTATAGGCTAGCGATCTATATTTTGTGGCTTTGGGGATACTGACTACATTTGGGGGAGGCTTATGTATGTAGTGGATACCAATTTGCTCACAACTCTTGGTTGCTTCTTTGGATACTACATTCTTAAGGATCTCCAAAAAACATACTCACTTCTTTCCCATTTATAGGCTTAGAGATCTATATTTGTGGCTTTAGGGATATTGACTACATTTTGGTGGAGGCTTATGTATGTAGTGGATACCAATTTCTCACGAAACTTGGTTGTCTCTTGGATACTACATTCTCAGAGGATCTCCATAATTGTAGTATTTTTGTTGCCACTGTGTCTTTTGATCACACCTCCCATCCCCCCCCCCCCCCCCCCCCGCCCTCTCTCTCCCTCTCTCTCTCTCTCTCTCTCTCTCTCTCCTCTCTCATCTCTCTCTCTCTAGAGGATCTCCTCTCCAAAAAACATCTCTCTCACTCTCTCTCTCCTCTCTCTCTTCTCTAAGTCTATCTAACGAACTCATATCTCTATCTCATCTCTCTCTCTCCTCTACTCTCATCTACTCTCATTCTTCTCTAATCTTATCTCTAAGCTTATGTTATCCACAACGATCTCTCTCACTCTCTCACTCATTCCTCTCTCATCTCTCTCATCTCTCCACTCTCTAAGTCACTCACTCTACACACACTCACACATACACTCCACACATGTACACACTCACCACACCCACTCTCTCTCACACTGACGTCACACCTCCCATCCACACACCCCCACCCCCCCCCCCGCCCTCCTACTCTCTCTCTCTCTCTCTCTCTCTCTCCTCTTCTTCTCTCATCTCTCTCAAGTCTCTCTCTCTCTTTCATCTCTAGCATCAAAGTTCTCTACATCTCTCTCTCACTCTCTCTCAGAGTTATGTACTCTACTCTCTCAATCTCTCTCTCCTCTCTCTCATCATCTCTCTCTCTCCTCTCTCGCATCTCTCTCTCTCTTAAGTTATGTTGCAACGAATCTCTCTCTCCTCTCTCTCTCTCTCTCTCTCTCTCTCTCTCTCTCACTCACACACACACACACACACACACACACACACACACACACACACACACACACACACACACACACTCACACACACACACAAAGTATTCTAGGTGTGTGCAATGTTTGACTTCTTTCTAGGTATGACAAATGTGATGCACTTCATAAAGCACAGAAAGTGGGAGAGAGCATCCTATATAGGATGCCGTCTCTTTGAATGCATTGATTGCTACATTCTCAGAGGATCTCCATAATTGTAGTATTTTTGTTGCCATTGTGTCTTTTGAGTCACACCTCCCGTTCCCCGCCCCCCCTCGCCCTCTCTCTCTCTCTCAAGTTATGTTGCAGTGAATCTCTCTCTCTCTCTCTCTCTCTCTCTCTCTCTCTCTCAAGTTGTGTTGCAGTGAATCTCTCTCTCTCCCTCTCTCCCTCTCTCCCTCTCAAGGTATGTTGCAGTGAATCTCTCTCTCTCTCTCCCTCTCTCTCTCTCTCTCTCTCTCTCCTCTCTCTCTCTCTCTCTCACACACACACACACACACACACACACACACACACAAATTATTCTAGGTGTGTGCAATGTCTAACTTCTCTCTAGGTATGACAAATGTGAAGCACTTCATAAAGCACAAAAAGTGGGAGAGATCTTCCTACATAGGATGCCGTCTCTTTGAATGCATTGATTGCCAGATATGGCCAATTTGGGTAGGGTCAAGAAGCTCTGGTCTATTTTTGGCAGATGCAAAGCGAGAGTGTCTCTCCCAATGCAATCACATGCACACCATTGCCGATGTGGTATTTGCTTTTGATTGCGTAAATGGAATGTACACAACAATTCAAGCCTCAATGCAACTCTACCAACTCAAATGGGGACCTGTCACCATGATAACTCTTCATAATGAAGCACCTCGGGGCTGATTTGGATGCACCTTTGAATCCGTCTTGATGTGGGTTGCCAATGGCCAATAATGGGTTAACTTGGCACATCTGCATCAACTGCAAGAATCCGACTGACGTGCAGACTGATGCGTTGTAACCGCAGTGGAAAATTGCCGACTGAAACTCAGGCCTTAACCTGTGACCATGGTAACTCTTCATAATGAAGCACCTCGGGGTTGATTTGGATGCACCTTTGAATACGTCTTGATGTGGGTTGCCAAAATGGACAATAAAGGGTCAACCAATAATGGGTTAACTTGGCACATCTGCATCGACTGCGAGATTCCGATTGAGGTGAAGACTGGCGCATTGTAACCGCAGTGGAAATTTGTCGGCTAAAACCCAGGCCTTAACCGACAATTGTCAATGGGCTAATTGGATGGACTCGCTCCCCCAATTATATCCTTAGTATTAGTTAGATGAGATATAGAGAGATAGATATAGAAGTATATAGACATTTACCATGTGGGTTGGCAAGCCTCCTCTCACTGACTCCCTCAAAGAAAGATAGACATAGTTGGGAAATCCTTTCTTCTCCATACTCTCTTCTTAATTCTCTAGATACTAACCTGTATATCTCTGTGAGTACTTATAAGAGTTCTTTTTTGGATAGATGGCTATTGGTCCAAAGGTGTTGTCTCCTGGACATGCAAGACGTAGTAGGATATGTCAAGCCTCTCGAGCTACGCGACGTGCAGCAGCGCGAGATAGAGTTCGACGTTCTCTGGGTGAGATTGATGTGCCTCGCTTGGAAGATTTCCACCATTTGATAAACGTGAATCGATGCAATGAATTTCCTCAGGGAAGGATTGCGATGGATGTAGATAACGAGTCAATTCTCTCGCAACTTTATGTAAGGATTGAAGTGGAAGACAATTTGGAAGCCAATAATGGAGATGTTCTTGAGGAGCCTGTAATTGTCTCCAGAGAGGGAGATTACTCCAAATTTGAGACACTTTGTCTATCTATCACCTACTTATATTCTGAGACCACTTCCTTGATGCATATCTCTATGTTGTCTCTTTCTCATGAAAAGTGTATTCTTCACAACATAGGCAACTTGGATTTTGCATGTTCCTTAAGTGGTGCTTTAGCTTGGAAAACAGAAGCAAAGACCATTCGCACATTTGTGGGGAAGAGTTGTTGCAACTCAGGAAATGTTTCTTTGCCACCATTAAGTGAACCTCCTTTAGAATTAAGGAAATTGATGCACGGGAGTAATACTAGAAGTAGAAACATATCAGAGCATACAATAGTGTGTTGGCATTTGCTTCTTTGGGAGCTCATATAGATGAATCTCTCTGCCAAAGAAAAAGAATCTATACCTTCAAGGTGCATGGATCTATTTATCATAACATTGGTCCATTGATGCCAGAAAAGCGATAAGGTCAAATCCCTCACTTTGCTCAGTTGTATTTTTTTGACACTGAGAATGAGTTGCAAAACAGGATGAGTCATGTTTCAAAACTCAAACCAGATGTTTTGGAAAGCTTGCAATCGATGATGCATCGAGTAAATCCGTATGTTCAAGCTTTTAGGGGTTTTGCTACAATGGTCCCAACTTCCAATATTCCGGAGATTAGGATGGTCATTACTGATAAGCGTACAAATGGTTGGCAATATGTTGCTCCAACAAGTGTGGAAGTTGCTGCAATCATGCCTAGTCAGGGTGAAGAGAGCAACATTGGCCATCGTGATATTGTGTTGAATCTTTTGGGTGGTGGTCTCAAAAGAATCTCAAATTTCCATTGGTCATACATGCCTCTATTATATGTGTTACTATTTCCAAATGGTGAAGAAGGTTGGAATCCTTACATACCCCAAGTAAACAGAGCGGAAGTAAGCAGAGAGCGAGTAAATGGAACTACAAAGTATATTTCTACAATGGATTTCTACAAGTATAGATTGCAAATTAGAGATGACACAACACAATGTCTTTTACGTGGTGGTAGGCTACTGCAACAATATATTGTTGATGCATATAGTTGTATGGAGGAGTTGAGGCTTTTGTGGGTTCATAATCATCAAATTGAACTTCGCAGTGAGGTGTATCAAGGCTTGACAGATATGGTTGGAGCAAGAGATGGAGCAAGGGATGATAGAGAACTGTTATTGGGTGCTAATGTTGGAAGAAGGGTTGTATTGCCTTCTTCGTATGTTGGTGGCCCTTGCTATATGCACCAGTTGTACCAGGATGCCATGTCAATTGTACGCAAGAGAGGAAAACCCGATCTCTTCATTACATTCACATGCAATCCTGGATGGAAGGAGATACATGATGCATTACTACCTGGACAGACATCCAATGATCGTCCTGATCTTACTGCCCGTGTTTTCTACCATAAGTTCAAGGATTTGATGGGCTTGCTGATTAAGAGAGTTATTTTTGGTAAGGTCAATGAACACATTTCTGTGATTGAGTTCCAAAAGAGAGGCCTTCCTCATGCTCACATTTTATTGATACTTGCATCTGAGCATAAGCCAACAGAGACATTGCATTATGATAAGATTGTGTGTGCGGAGCTTCCTGATAAAGTAATGTTTCCACAGTGGTATGATGTTATCAGTCGGTGTAATGTGCATGGCCCGTGTGGAAACTTGAATAAGAATTCTCCATGTATGAAAGATGGAAAGTACAGGTTTAAATATCCTCGAAGCTTCAGTGCGTCGACTACTGTAACTAGGGATGGATACCAAACGTACATGAGGAGGGATGATGGAAATTACATTGTTCGTAATAAAGTGCAACTGAGTAATAAATGGATTGTTCCATACAATCCATTTTTGTCAATAAGGTACAATGCACATATCAATGTGGAGGTTTGCTCCACTATATTCGCTCTGAAATATCTCTACAAGTATGTGTATAAGGGACATGACAGGGCCACTGTTGTTCTACAAGATAGTGAAGGGCTTCTAAATAAAGTTACAAACTATCTTAATGCTCGATATGTATCAGCATCTGAGGCTATCTTGAATATACTTGGGTTTCATATGCATCAAGAGAAACCTGACATACAACAGCTCCAAGTTCACTTGCCTCATCAAAATCAAGTCATCTTCAGCGACAGAACGACTGTACAGAGTGTGGTGGAAGGAGAGGTCAGCAAAAAGACAACGCTCATTGAGTGGTTTGTTGCAAATCAACAATATCCAGAGGCCAACGATTTGTTGTACATAGACTTCCTAACAAAGTGGGTTCGGAAGCCAGCAAGTAGAACATGGACTCAAAGACAGATTGGTGACATGATTGGAAGAATGTACCACATTGTTCCCAATGTTGGAGATTTGTACTATTTGTGTATGTTACTCAACATGTGCAAAGGATGTAAGTCTTTTGAGGATATTACAATTTTCAATGGACAAGTATATGACACATTTAAAGAAACATGTAATGCACGAGGATTACTGCAAGTTGATGATGAATGGTTTCTTTGTTTGGAAGATGCTTCTTTTCAACAAACAAGGCAACATTGCCCCTACTGTTTGTAGTCATTTTGGTTTTTTGTGATCCAATACATCCTGGTGCATTGTGGAATCGCTTCTGTAAGGAGCTTTCTGAGGACCATGTATATCATATGAGGGTTCGCACAAATGATGCGACTATCTGTGAATACATGGCTCAAAACCAAGCTTTATCAAACTTAGAGACAATGCTTCAACACTATGGAAAGAGGCTCTCGGATTATTATGGAATGCCCCAGGTGGATCACACACTGCAAATTATGAGTGGGCATGGAGTGCTTTCTCAAGAGTTCATGTATAACAGAGAGGAACAAAGAGTATTGTCTGCTCGAATGGAATCATCTTTCAATGTTGGGCAAAGGGAAGCTTACAATCGGGTTTTACAAGCAGCTGGCATGAGCAGAGGGACTGTTTTTTTCTTGGAAGGGCCAGGTGGAATGGGAAAGACTTATCTCTACAATGCATTTCTCTCTCGGATACGTGGAGAGTCCAAAAGTGCTTTGGCATGTGCATCGTCTGGGATTGCAACACAACTTCTCGACAACGGAAGAACTGCACACTCTAGATTCACGATCCCTATTGATATAACTTCTGAGTCCACATGTAACATTAAAGTAAACAGCCAGATCGCTGAGCTATTGCGAATGAGTTCACTGATCATATGGGATGAAGCCCCCATGGCTCATAGACACGCTTTTGAGGCTCTTGATAAGACACTAAGAGATGTCATGAAAAATGACATGTTGTTTGGTGGAAAGGTTCTCCTCCTTGGTAGTGATTTCAGACAGATATTACCTGTTGTGCGTAAAGGGGGAAGAGAAGACATTGTTAATGCATCTTTGTGCCACTCATACATTGGCAACGTACAGAAATTATGCATCTAACATAGAATATGCGAGTGGTCAATTTTTTAGTAATGTTATTGAAAGAGAGTTTGTGTAGTGGACACTTGATATTGGTAATGGACATGTTTGTGATGGGGGCATACTTGATTATGTGGCTTTTCTCGGCCTGCATGATGCTACCACAAAATAATTTGCAAGCATTGGTTGCTTGCATATATAGAGACCTTGAAACACAGACTTGCCATGCAACCTTTTTTCAAGGATAGAGCAATTTTGGATCCACGGAACAAGGAGACGGATGCTATAAACAATTTGGGCTTGCAACAATTTCTTGTGCTTATAAGGAATATGTCAGTGTAGACTTAGTGTGTGAATCAGATTGTGATAGCATTTTATTCACAAGTGAGTTTGTAAATAATTTAGATCTTGGGGGGTTTTCATCGCATGTTTTACAATTGAAACAGAATGCTCCAGTTATGTTTCTTTGCAATTTGGATCCAAGAAGTGGTCTTTGTAATGGGACGGGCTTGATTTGTAAGCAATTCCACAGCAAAGTGATTGAAGCAGAAATCATTACAGGGTCACATCCAGGATATGCAGTGTTCATTCCAAGGATTTATATTCTCATGGGATCTAGAGAAGGTCTCCCTTTTGATTTGAAACGCCGCCAATTTCCCCTACGTTGTGCTTTTGGGATGACAATCAACAAGGCGCAAATCCAAACATTGGGACTTCTTGGATTGTATCTCCCAACACCTGTTTTCACCCCATGGTCAACTGTATGTGGCAATGTCTCACGTGAGATCCTCTTCTGCCATCAAGGTTGTGGTTGGTGATAGTCACTTAACAAGCGTTAGTAGACATGGAGATCAAAGAACATACACTTCTAACATTGTCTACAAAGAGGTGTTGCAATTGACCTGCCCCCTGCCACCCCCCTTGCCATGGGGTTTAACGTGGTTGGATATGTTTCATCCAATAAAAAAGCACGGTGACTCTCGCAACTATTTCTTTGTCATTTATAAGCTTAGTATATCTTCTTATGAAACATGGTGTAGCCTCAAGCAAGGTGTATTCTTTGAAACAATTGACTAAGATTTATTAGTGATGAGAGATTTATGATTCATGTGCTTTTTGATGAATTTCTTAATCTTTATGTATATGTATATGTATGAATGAAGATGGATCCTAATGCCTCTGTGACTTACACACTAGGGAGACGACCTCGACACGTCCGAGGTAAAATATTGCATATGTGTGTTTGTGACATTTCAATACTTTAAAGAATTTAAATCTCACAGTCAACGATTATGTATTAGATCCACCATTATGGAGGGGTCTAATCACATCCGTGCAGGTGATTCATCTACTCGAGGACTTGGATGTAGCAAGGTAACAATATTGATGTTGATGTGTTTAACATCGTGGGCCATGGGTGGTTCGATACCGCAGTAGAGCATGTTGTAGGCTACGCTTTTGAGTGTACAAATCTTAAGTCTCTACGCATGTTATATTTTTTGACATGGAAAATATCACTTACTCTATATATGTTGGTGCAAAGTTAGTTTGAAAATATGTTGTGATGACTTTTGCAAAGATTCAAATGTTGTCCATCTTATAAATTTCAAACACATACAATACCTCTCTCTCTCTCTCTCTCTCTCTCTTTGTTGTCCATGTACTGGGGTCTCTCTCTTTCTCTAACTAGAGAGAGAGACAGAGCTCTCTCTCTCCTTTCCTCACTCACAAAGCTCTCTCTCTCTCTCTCCTTTTCTCACTCTCTCTCGAGCTCTCTCTCTCTCTCTCTTTGTTGTCCATGTACTGGGCTCTCTCTCTTTCTCTAGCTAGAGAGAGAGACAGAGCTCTCTCTCTCTCTCTCCTCTCTCTCTCTCTCTCTCTCTCTCTCTCTCTCTCTCTCCTTTCCTCACTCACAGAGCTCTCTCTCCTTTCCTCGACAGAGCGCTCTCTCTCTCTCTCCTTTCCTCACTCACAGAGCTCTCTCTCCTTTCCTCACTCTCTCTCTAGCTAGAGAAAGAGAGAGATCCCAGTACATGGACAACAAAGAGAGAGAGAGAGAGAGAGAGAGAGAGAGAGAGAGAGAGAGAGAGAGAGAGAATCCACCCAGTATGTAGACAAAGGAAAATGCTCCAAAAACACCAAGATTTAGTGTAATCCCACCTACAAATTTTTGGATTTACCTCTACATTTTAAATTTGAAGGAGGACTGATGAAAGAGTTCCCTATAGCCCTGAGACTGTGTGTGTGTGTGTGTGAGAGAGAGAGAGAGAGAGTGAGTAAATGTTCATCTGACAATGAGCAAAGAGCTTGAGGGTAATAGAGGCCATGCCGCCGCCGAAGGCGGGAAGGCGGCGTCGTTTTACTAGTACTCTTTATAATGCAGCTTAAAATTTTGAAGGAAGGAGAGAGCCTCAACATGTCACACTCTGGTTCATTCAAAGAAAGCCTTTGGAAACATTTCATTTGAAATGCAAAAGTGAAGAGTTAAGTACTTAGATGGTAAAAAATGAAAAGATTTTCTGATTGATTGATTGATTGCTGACAATGTAAAGTCAAAAGATTAGAACTTAGTCTAGGTAATTCAAAGTCAAAAAAGTAGTACTCTTATCTACATTTATATTATTGATCGTTCTTGGGAAGGCCATGGAGTTTCACTTGTGTCCTCAAATGTCAAGGGTGACCAGTGTGACTACTTCTTTTTTGAAAGCCATTTGAAGAGTAGCTCTACTTTGCATTTTGAAGGCCATGAAAAACTCCCCTCTACATGTTGCTCAATTAACCTCTCTCAACACACGTGCACAATGAACTTCTCTCAACACGCTTTCCCAATGAACCTTCCATGCGGTAAATGATCTTCGATTTTGGCACATCCGTGTTAGTGTGTGTGTGTGTGTGTGTGTGTGTGAGTGAGTGAGAGAGAGAGAGAGAGAGAGAGAGACTCGTTGTTGCAGGTGTGTGTATGAGAGATAGAGTTGGCGTGCCATTTGTTGTGGTACTGGAGCGTTGCGGAGGTCTTCTACATTTGCATTGCATTATTGAAGTGCGATGAGCTCGCCAATTCATCCATGGGAGTCTAATAATTTGTTGTGGATGTCTTAGACACATTCTGTGTGTACATGTGTGTGTGCACGTGTGCGTGTGTGTGTGTGTGTGTGTGTGTGTGTGAGAGAGAGAGAGAGAGAGAGAGAGAGAGAAAGAAAGAGAACCATTCTATACTTTTATGTGCAGATGAGTGTGCTTAGAAATAGAGAATGGTCCATGCAAATCATGCTCTATGCGTGTGTGTGTGTGTGTGTGTGTGTGTGAGAGAGAGAGAGAGAGAGAGAGAGAGAGAGAGAGAGAGAGAGAGAGGGGCTCTCAGAGCGGAACTAGAGTCAGAGGGAAGGGAGAATAAACATTGATCTTACATCAACAATCGATGAAATTTGCAATCGAGAATCAAGAATTGACAATTGACATCTACAAAATCGAGAATCAACGTAATAAAAAAAGTTTGCTCCTATGAATCCAAGGCAGAAAGCGTGCATACCCAAGGCAGGAGCGGACCTCAACAGATGGCAAAGGCGGACAATGGGAGGCAACTCCAACAACTCTTCGATATTTTTGAAGGTTTTTACGCTACATTTTTGTGAGCTTTGTGGTTTCCTTCGGGTTGACTTGAAGTAAATCTCAAAATTTGTAGGTGGGATTACACATAGCCTATATTTTTTCAACCGCTTAAAGGTAAATTAGAATTTTTGAGGCAAATCATAAAAATTTGTAAGAGGGGTTATAGTAAATCGAGTTGATGCGCAATGTTCTTCCCCTAAAACATGAAAAACTTAGGTATGAAAAATTTTAGGGGTAACTTTATTATATTTGAAAGGCTTTTAAACTCAATATTTTAATACTTTGTACATATAGAGATAATTTTCTAAATTTGTAGGTGAGATTACACTAGATCTAGGTTTTTTCGAGCGTTTGTCTATCCTATGATTTTTGCCAAAAAAAAAAGAAGCAAATTTACTATAAAATTTGAAGGTTTTTGCACTTTCTAGATTCTCTAAACTTTGATTAGGTGTTATGAACTTTGTAGTTTCTTTGAATTTTGGAGGTCTTTCAATTTAAAAGTTAAGGTTGTGATGCTAAGTGTCATTCTTTTTGCATCCATGGCATCTTTTATGTTTCTAATTCAGTATCGTTGAGTGAGTGCTGCTAAAAACAAAAAATTTAAAAACTTAGAGGTAAATCTTGAAATTTGTAGGTGGAATTACATCAAACCTATGTTTTTTTTGCAATGTTGTGGGTGTCCTAATCTTCAAATTACATTTTAGAAGTGTGTGGCCCGTCCGCGAGCGAGCGAGAGAGAGAGAGAGAGAGAGAGAGAGAGAGAGAGAGATGCACCTTTCCTTGGCACCCAATCCAATCTCTCTCTTTCTTTGCCTTGGCCTCCACACCACCCCCACCCCCCCCCCCCCCGCTCAAAGCCCTTTCCTTATGTCACATGGCAGGGGCCTCCAAGGTGTATAAGATATAGTTGAGAAATTTGTAGGTGGGATTGCACTGAACTAGCACTTGGATAAAGAATAGTTTTCTACTATTACTCAATAGTCCATTATCTATACTCTTTATAATGGACCTCAAAAAATTAGAGGAAGGAGAGGGCCTTTACATGTTGCATTTTTGGTTGATTTGCATGGCCCGTTGGATCAATGCCGATATTAAGATGTTGAGTCCCAGCTTTAAAAAATTGCATAAAGTAGTTCAGATTGCAACTCCATCCTTTCCCAACGACTTGCAATAGTCAAATTTGTGAGTCTGACAAGTTGTTGTCAATCTGTGTGTGTGTGTGTGTGTGTGTGTGAGAGAGAGAGAGAGAGAGAGAGAGAGAGAGAGAGAGAGAGAGAGAGAGAGAATGTAGAATATGCAAATCCAACCTTTTTCAACAACATACAGATTGTAGTTTCCAAAATTGTGCACCTGATAGTTTGCATGTGTGTGTACACGCTTTGTGTGTGTGTATGTGTCACTGTTACTGTGTGTGTGTGTGTGTGTGTGTGTGTGTGTGTGTGTGTGTGTGTGAGAGAGAGAGAGAGAGAGAGAGAGAGAGAGAGTTTCCTTGGCAACTTGATAGCCCACCAAAATGACAGAGAGGAGAGAGAGAGAGAGAGAGAGAGAGAGAGAGAGAGAGAGAGTTTCCTTGGCAACTTGGTAGCCCACCAAAATGACTACAAAGTATTAAAACCTCTCTACCTCCAACCAAGTGAGAGTCATGAGAAGCCCGTATATTGGCAAGCCATGGTTTTGATAGCATGGTGCAATAGTAGCAAGTTGGTAGAAATGTGGTTCATTGTCATTGATTGATGACTGGGGAGATACGGACAACTCAAATTTGTTAGAAGTCGTGTGAAGGATGAGTTGATCGCAACCGATCCGCTGAAAGCACTCCATGTGAAGAGAGAGAGAGAGAGAGAGAGAGAGAGAGAGAGAGAGAGAGCTAGTGAGCAAGTATTCAACTTAAAAGAATTAAGAAATGGAGGAAAGAAGGTGATAAAAGAGACATTAAAGCCCTACTTGTGATTCCTAGGACTACTATTCTATTGTGTGTTTGTGTGTATGAGAGAGAGAGAGAGAAAGAGAGAGATGAAATTACCATGCTTTTCTAGAGAGATAGAAAGATAGAGAGAAGGCGTACATATGCATTGTTATCTTTCTATAGTGATTCCAAGGACTACGTTTCCATTGTGTGTGTGTATGTATGAGAGAGAGAGAGAGAGAGAGAGAGATCCAATTGCCATGCTTTTCTTGGCCACAACAACGTGCGGGTCACATACTAGTACTATATATAATGCATCTTAAAATTTTCAACCAAGGAGAGGGCTTCCACGTGTCACTCTCTGGTTCACTTCAAAAAAAACCTTACAAAATATCCAATCTAAAATGCAAAAGTGAAGGGTAAGATTGTAAGAAATGACAACCTTTGCATAGTGTAATAAAGAAAAAGTCTTTCCAAATGTAAAGTCAAAAGACTTTTTACTCTACATAGAATAAATGTAAATTTTTGAGTTTGACTGACAATTTTAGTGAGGGTTTTGCTACTTTTTGAAGATATAACAAAAGTCTTTAGAGAGAGAGAGAGAGAGAGAGAGAGACAAAGATTTTATTGTTAAGCTCACACACCCTTCAAATTTTCAAGATATTATTTTTTGGCATTATAGTGTATTTTCAAAAAGGTAGCTAAAGTTTTTCACCTGTAGAAAATGGATTAAATGCCCGACAAAGACCAACCCTACATTAGCACCCCAAATGGGTAGAGGGATTGCTCAGTTGATGGAACTTTTACCAATTTTGAGATAATTTGTTCTTTTTACTTTTAGGAGTTACCATGTGGACCATACTTTAAAATCTGTAAATTCTCTAAATTTTGGCAGGCAAGGGTACCTAGAGAGAGAGAGAGAGAGAGAGAGTACAAATTTTTAGTGCCCAATGAATGATGCAGGAGGAGAGAGAAAGAGAGATCAAAATGTTCAACGGTGTAGATTTTACAAACAATCTAAAGAGACCTTTAAGGTTACATCACAAGTCTTCAACAAAAGTGAATATCCATGGAGGAAGGAAGGAGAGAGAGAGAGAGAGAGAGAGAGAAGATGAAACGAAAATAACTTAATGTCTCTCTCTCTCTCTCTCTCTCTCTTCTCCTCTCTCTCTCTCTCTCTCTCTCTCTCTCTCTATATATATATATATATATATATATATATATATATATAGCTTGAGACCATCGGATAGATCTTTTGAGATCTCACTGGATTGTTCCTACAACATTTTAAATTCTCCTTTTATCAAGACACACACCGTGTGTGTGTGTGTGTGTGTGTGTGTGTGTGTGTGTGTGTCTGTGTGGTGTGAGAGAGAGAGAGAGAGAGAGAGAGAGAGTCATAGCCATTTATGCTTTTCTTTTCAAAAAATGAGAAAAAAGAGTTCGCTTTTTCTTTTTTAATCTCCACTTGGGATCGTCACGAAAACTAGAGCACCGATTTGTCAAATACTATGCTACGATGTATGTGTCTGCACACACGAGCTCCAAGCAAACTTCTATCCACCCCAACAAAGGTGTGTGTGTGTGTGAAAGGGAGAGAGAGAGAGAGAGAGAGGGGTTTGGGGGGGGGGGGGGGGGGGGGGGGGGGGGAGGGGGGGCATAGAAAAATTTGAATGACATAGTTATTATATTGGAACAATAGCAAGATGCCTCCTTCGCTTCAAGCATATGCATATATATATATATATATATATTGTATGTGTGTGTGTCTACACACATGCACACACACACACATAGTTATGTGTGTTTCTGTGTGTATGTATGTATATATATACGCACATAATACATACACATATATGTGTATTTATAAATG
Organism: Adiantum capillus-veneris; assembly: GCF_014529385.1. NCBI lineage: Eukaryota > Viridiplantae > Streptophyta > Polypodiopsida > Polypodiales > Pteridaceae > Adiantum > Adiantum capillus-veneris. The sequence goes on from NC_140936.1 coordinate 78,367,650, forward strand.
TGTGCGTGTATGTATATATTTGTTTGTGTGGTGTCTAAATATATATATGTATGTATGTATATGTCTCTCTCTCTCTTCTACGCACACACACATATATATGCATGTCTGTGCGCGATTTATACACACACATGCATATATATGAGTGTGGTGCATAGAGAGAGAGACATATACATACAATACATACATATATATATGTATGTATATGTCTATGTATATATATACATATATATGTACATATATATATATATATATATATATATAAATATATATATATCTATAATATATATATATATATATATATGTATATATGTATGTATATGTCTCTCTCTCTCTAACGCGCGTACACACACATATATAATATATGTATGTGTTGTGTGTGTGGTGTGTGTGTGTATATATATATATATAATATATATATATATATATATATATATATAGAGAGAGAGAGAGAGAGAGAGAGAGAGAGAGAAGAGAGAGAGAGAACAAAGAGATCTTAACTTATGTGACTCATCTCTGTATCATTCCAATTTTATCATATGCTTCAAATTTGTGAAATAATTTGAGACTTTTTCCATGAATATCATCTAAATATTCTATAACTTATTTATTGAAATGAAAAGTTTCCTAAACTCTTGACTTCTCCACACGTAACCCTCCCCTTCTAACCCTTGCATAGTGTTAACGAGAGAAGATGCTCACAGCTTAGTATATCAACAAATAGCTACGGCCCCATGTGTGTCTCCCTTGACTAGGCAATGTGCCTCCCCTCCCTCTCTCTCTCTCTCTCTCTCTCTCTTCCCCCCCCCCCCCCCCCCCCCCAGCCCAAGTCGCGAACCTTTGGCACCTGCCCTTTTGTAGCCTCACTTTGTTGATGTATGTATGATGTACATCTCCTTTCCTTAAGATGCACACCAAAAGTACTAATAATCTCTAAACTCTATAATTTTAGAGCATTTTTAAACTATGTCTAGCCGCTTTACTTCCTATTAACATGGTTTGAGACAGGTTAATCTATACTCTCAACCCTAGCTTAGACAAACCTTCTCCAAACACTGCTCGCAAGAAGTCGTCATGTTCCATAGCTTAAATAACATACATACACACACACACACACACACACACACAATGTTTGACATCACCAAAATAAATAACTGAGTGACAAATACTCTCAAATGAGTTATGAGAGTGAGAGAGATGACAGATAGAAAGAGGGAGAGAGAAGAAGAAGAAAAAGTAGACAAGAGACCTAAAAAACATAGCTAATGAATCAGGATTCTTGAATGCAAGTGCTTACATGCTCGCATACTTTTTCAAGGAGGGAGACGGGATGGGATTTTTAATATCGTAGGAACATTCAAAATGATCTCAAAATTCGCCGAAGGGGGGGGGGGGGGGGAGAGAGAGAGAGAGAGAGAGAGAGAGAGAGAGAGAGAGTAGTCCTTAAACGTTATGTATGTGCATATGTGTGTGTGTGTGTGTGTGTAAGTCAAAAGACTTTTTACTCTACATAGAATAAATGTAAATGTTTGAGTCTGAGTGATAATTTTAGTGAAGGTTTTGCTACTTAATGCAAATTTATTTTTTGAAGATATAACAAAAGTCTTTACTTTATTTTTAGTAAAGATTTTTCTATTTAATAAAAATTTAATTTTTGAAGATATATTTAGCTTTATCTTTTCAAGGGGCTTTTTCCAACACCAATATTAATATTTTTTAGAAATTTTTGGAAGTATGTATTTCTTAAAAGAACTTAAGAAAAAGAAAAAATCTCGCTTAATGTCGACTTGGGGCAAATGCAAGGGTTGTTATCCACATTACACACACACACACACACACACACACACACACACACATTTTACTGTTAAGCTCACACACCCTTCAAATTTTTAAGATATCACTTTTTGGCATTATAGTGTATTTTTAAAAGGGTAGCTAAAGTTTTTTACCTGTAGAAAATGGATTAAATCCCCGACAAAGACCAACCCTCACATTAGCACCCCAAATGGGTAGAGGGATTGCCCAGTTGATAAAACTTTTACCAATTTTGAGATGTTTTGTTCTTTTTACTTTTTGGAGTTAACATGTGGACCATGCTTTAAAATCTGTAAATTATCTTAATTTTGGCAGGCAAGAGTACCTTTCAAGAATGAGAGAGAGAGAGAGAGAGAGAGAG
>NC_140936.1:78377322-78418430 GCF_014529385.1 Adiantum capillus-veneris
CTCATAGCGACGCCAGCTGGGGCAAAAAAAATAACCGAGCGTGCCCAAAAACTCAGATCTCAGATCTGAGTTTTTCGGCGCCCTCAAGCAAAGAGCAGGTAACGCTCTCCCTCACTCTCTCTCTCTCTCTCTCTCTCTCTCTCTCTCTCTCTTTTTTCTCTCACACACACACACACACACACACACACACACACACACGAGGAGAGGAAGGAGAGCCAGGTATGCTCCTTCCCTCTCCTCATTCTCATGTTCCCTTCCCCTCTTTCTCTCTCCCTCTCTCTCTCTCTCACACACACACATACACACACACATAGTGTTTTTGAGAGAGAGAGAGAGAGAGAGAGAGAGAGAGTACAAACAAAAACAAAAACGCACACACATACATAAACAAAGAATGCACACACACATTGAGAGAGAAAAAGAGAGAGAGAGCATGCATAAACAAAAAACGCACGCATTGAGAGAGGAAAAGAGAGAGAGAACATGCATAAACAAAAAACGCACACATTGAGAGAGGAAAAGAGAAAGAAAACATGCATACGATCCAAAAAAACGCACACACATTGAGAGAGAAAGAAAGAGAAACTAAGGGAGCGTCGTAGGAAACTAATTAAAATTAAAAGACCTAAAGATCTAGCCGACGAGGAGTTGAACTCAAGACCTATTATTCAAGAGGGAAATGGCATAATCAATCTATCATACTTGGCATGGGTGATAGAAAGGTTATACCATTTATCTCTTTTTATTGGCACACACATCCACACACGCGCACACACACAGGAAGAAGAGAGTTATAACGTCGTAGGAAACTATCTTAAAAGACGTTAAAGATTAGGTTATATGTAGACTTACATTAAATTAGATTTAGGTTTATTTTTAACTAGATTTATGTTTATTTAAGCTAGATTTAGATTTACGTTATATTAGATTAGATGCGGGTCTCCATAGACTGCGATGCCTGCATGAAGCGGGTGAAGAAAGCCCTCAATGGAATATAGGGTATTGCTGCCTTCACTCATGGTGGGCTCCGTCGATCCAAAAGTACTGGTGAAATGTCTTCAGAAGATAGGGAAGAAGGTGGATCTTCAGGGCGGCAAGAGTCACTACATCCCCGACACAATGACCATCTAGACAACCTCTAGTCATTAGACTTACGTTAAATTAGATTTAGCTTTATTTTTAGTTAGATTTACGTTTATTTAGATTTACGCTTATTTACGTTAGATCGAGTCCACGCAAGAATTACTTACGGTTTAGGGTTTAGAGTTAGACGAACAGTGAAAAGATCTACTGTGAAAAGATGTTAAGATGAAGTGAAGTGCTACAGCTAGAGAAGAGGCAAAGGGATTTTGTCCACTACATGCAGTATCATGTAGACGTGGGTGTGTAGATTTCTTGTACCCACAAATATAGGTATTGACCAATAAAGACGAGATTATAACCCGGTGGTTCTGATCTCCGTGCACCTCTAGACCGAGGTGTGCGGGGATTGGACATGACTAGAGAATGTGAGGTAAAGAGAGAGAGAGAGAGAGAGAGAGAGAGAGAGAGAGAGAGAGAGAGAGAGAGAGAGAGAGAGAGAGAGAGAGAGAGAGAGAGAGATAAGACGAAGAATGCCAATAGAATATTAAATTTGTTGTCCAGGTTATAAGTTTTTTATCCTCATTATGAGTAGCGACGAGGATGTGGGACCGTCCAACCGAAACACCTATCTCTCAACGAGGGTCTTATGTCCTTGTAATCAATGCAAGCATGCTGTGCGACGGACAAGACGTGTTTCTTTGCAGCACGTTCGCGAATTTGGCGAGTTCGATCCATCTATTATAGATCGAGTTGTTGCCAATTATAACTCGTCGGACTCTGACGCTGGCCAACAAGCAGCAATCTTGCAACCCAATAGACGTATTCGCAGGCGCTTTGGTCAAGCAGCATATGTGAGGCCACAAGATGTAGCCTCTGACAGCTCGGGGGATGATCATGCAGAGCACATTCCCAACGAGGCAATGTTTGAGCCCGAGATTGATGAAATGATCGAGACGATCATGGATTCAGAAAGGCTTATCTATGATGATATGAAAAGTGAAGCCGATACGTCATTGTATAATGGAGCACGTATGTCTAGATTGAAAGCACTCCTGGTTCTTCTCAACATGCAGGCAAAGTTTGGATGGAGTGACACTAGCGTCACAGCGCTTTTCAGGTGATCTATTACAATTAGTTTACTTTAATAGAACTCTAAATGTATAATGATCTGATAGATTTTTACACGACTGTATCATATTTTTATGTTGTGTAGATTGCTGAAAGAGCACATTCTACCAGCTGACAATGTGATGCCAGATTCCCGAGATGAAGCAAGAAAGATTTTGCGAAACTTGGGGATGGATTACAATTCTATCCACGCTTGTCCTAATGACTGCATTCTTTTCAGAGGGGAATACACAGACATGGAGAAGTGTCCGAAATGTGATTCCGAAAGATATCGAGTAGATCTCCACGGGACAAAAATTCCACAAAAGGTTTTGCGACATTTTCCTTTGCTTCCTCGCATCAAGCATTTCTTCGAATGTAAGTCCATGGCCGCCCTAGCATCATGGCATGAGGAGAATAAATCTTCGGATGGTGTGCTACGAATTCCTGCAGATTGCGCAGCCTGGAAACATATAGATGGAACATGGTCGGATTTTGCCAGGGAAGCTCGAAATTTGCGCTTAGGCCTGGCTATGGATGGCGTAAATCCATTTGGTCAAAGATCAACATCTTACAGTGTATGGCCCGTTGTCATCGTCAACTACAACATTCCCCCGTGGTTGACTACGAAGAAGGGGCACCTATGGCTAAGCTTGATTGTGCCAGGGCGATATAAAGTGGGGAATATGGATGTGTATCTTCGTCCACTATTGGAAGAGCTACAACAATTGTGGATTGGCATAGAGGTGGTGGATATGAGCCGACACACAGGACGACGGAATGCTTTGATCAGAGGTATTCTAATGTGGACCATGCATGACTATCCCGGCTAACAGAATGCTCAGGTGATCTATTGACACTCCTCACTCAGACACTGTAAATCTTGTTTTTCCCCATAGTTGATCTATTATCATGTGTATACATGCAGGGCTTCAAACAAGCGGATACAGAGCATGTGTCACATGTGGACCTAGACTGAATGCACGTAGGGCACCCTCACTGAAGAAGCAAATCTACGAAGGTCATCAAGCGTATCTTCCGGAGAATCATGTGTTACGCGACGGCTTTTTGGGAAGAGAGCCACCAAGGATGTCTGCACAAGCATGGTTAGAGCAGAAGGAGATGTGCGATGACGGATTGCCTCCAGGGATGAAGAGACTATCTCTATGGTACGAGTTACCATACTGGCCCCGACTCGTGATCAATCACTTGCTCGATCCAATGCACATATTCAAGAATGTGGGTAATCTACTATGGGACCATTTGACCGGCAAGAAAGATACTTTGGGAGCCAGAGTTGACCTTAGAAATGTGGATCGTATGGAGCAATATTGGCCGCAAACAGCGTCTGATGGATCGATAAAACTTCCTAAAGCACCATGGATTTTCACAGGAGCCCAAGAACGCAAAGTAAAAGAGGCCATTCGATCTTTGCGGACCCCCACTGGCGTAATGCACTCGCTCCGAACGTGTTTTACTAAAGAAGGAAAGCTTACCGGTTTGAAGTCACACGATTGGCATAAAATGTGTCAGGTACGTTCATAGTGGACTTTAATATCATTGCATAAAATGTGGACTTTAATATCATTGCTGCACATACTTTACAGTTTATTTTACCGGTTGCCATTGAGGGATGTTTGTCTCTCGACATCCGTAACACAATCTACAAACTTGCAAAGCTGGTGCAATGGATCTCACAAAAGGAGATCGACGTAGACTCCATACCATTCGCCAAACTAAATGCTGCGGAGCTTGTGTGCATGTTTGAGAAACATTTTCCTACTACAATGCTAACCATTCAGGTGCATCTTCTTGTTCACATAGTTGATGAGGTGGAAATAGCTGGCACAGTTCATTCCAGATGGATGTTCTTCTTAGAGCGTTTCATGAAAACGCTTAAGGGATATGTGCGTCAAAAGGCACGTCCGGAGGGTGCATGGCAGAAGGTTGGTTGGTATCAGAGTCCCTAGTGTACATTGGAGAGTGGCTAGACGGATTTGATAAATCCCGGGACACGCTATGGCGAACCATAGATGATGAGCGCATATCTGGGATTGTCATGTGCAATCTCGGTGTTGAGAAGAAGATGACGGAAGATCTAGAGGCTAAAATCAACCGATTTTGCATGCTTCACAATCCAGTGATGCAAAAGTGGATTTCACAATATGAGGATGCAAAGCAAGAGCGACAAAGGGCACGAATCGAGTGGAGACGGGGAAGACGACCACCGATGCACTATCCAGCGGTTCTGGAGAGCCTACCAACCTTCATGAGCTTAAGATGGTTGCACAACCAATTGAAAAGCGCACAACAATGCGGTGACGAAGTGACTGAAGAAGAGTGGGAGTACTCTCGGGGTTGCGCGACCAAGGTAAGTTTGCAATGTACGACTAGCAAGTGACTTTATTTATAAACGTTTGAACGGCCACTCATAATCTTTGTTCGTTGTAGTATAAGTCATACACAGCAGCATGGTGTAAAGGTCGACATTTTAGGGTGGAACGAATCGACAAAAAGCGTTTTACTCAAGATTGTGGAATCATGGCAAAATTTGAACAGTCTAGTCGACGACGTTCCTCTGATGCAGATCCCGTGGTGGCGGAACTCACTTACTTCGGCACGCTGCAAGAGATTTTGAGGATCGATTACAGAGGATTTTTTGTCGACTTGTTCGACGTGCAATGGTTCAAGATAATCATGGAGGGTCGAAACGCTACTGTGCGTAGAGGAGAGTCTGGTTTTCTTGAGGTGGATTCTACTAAGAAATGGACTGACCTAAGAGACACTTTTGTACTACCCGAGCATTGTGAACAAGTAAGTATATAAATAGTTAACATCCCCCTTTTACAAGTTATGTGCTTGAAAGCTCTCATGTAAGTTATGTGGCTCTGGCAGGTAGTATTTCATCCTACAAAGTCTACATCAAACTGGTGGTACGTCATAGAGGTAGCCCCTCGTAGTGCAAGGACGTATGAAGGCTACCATGTGCCAATCACAACGATATCAATGGAGGAGATCAGAGAAGATGCTCAATCAGAAGCCGCTGCGGTGGTGCCAGACGAGCATCAAGATGCTACTACTCTATATGGGGTGCATGCAGAGGAGCTACAAAATGAAACAGAGGATATGTGTTTAAACGGAGAGCTCTATATAGATATAGGAAGTTATGCTGAGTTATGCGAGGATGAGAGAGAGATCTCTTAAAGCCACAAATATTGTATTTGAACAATTTTGCTCCGTGCTATAAAAGCTCTGGCTCTCTAAGTAGCTTCCATGGTGTATAACGCTCTTTTCTACTCGCGCTCACATCTTTTGATTGAAAATTCTGAGTTTTCGACTTGCCTCTTCTATCACTCGATTCATTGCGTCATTGTATTTATATGCGTCATTACGTCATTGTATTTAATGGTCTCTGCGTCATTGTCTACTCCATTCATTCAATATTAAGTTTAAATATTCGTGTGTTTAATGCAGGTATGGATGATGAGGAGTTTCTTTCTTCTTTGTCACCGCAACAGAGACAGTGGTACGTGGAGCGTCATCGCTCTGGCGCATCATCGCGCGTTCCTACACCATCCGCATCTCCCTCTCTTTCGGAGCATTCGGCGCGCTCTGAAGCTTCGGCGTCGACGAGACGAGCGTCACACTCGTCTAGACACCGGCGCTCTAGTGGTGGCAGTGGCGGTTGTTGTGGGGATTCCGCCACCGATGCCTCCACACCGCCTCGTGTTCGACGAGGCTCTTTACCCTCCCCTTCTTTGCCCGCCCCCACACCAGCCACAGCATCGCCATCTACGCCAGGTTTTGCACGGCTGACTGTTCCTAGAAGCTACACACCTCTACCTACTCCGCCAGGAGCCACCCCACTCGACACTCCTCGCTTCGGCGCCCAGACGCCGGTGGAGACACCTGACGTCCGTACCCCCATCGACACGCCGCTAGAGACCCCTGCCGGGACACCCAGGTTCACGCGTCACCGGCCAGAGGGCTTGCGTTACTCCGTCGACATCAGCGGCGGCATCATCATGGATGATGACGGTAAGAAGGTGATCTTGCGCATGCGTGGTCTTTGCTCTCAGCTGTTTAGACACTATATACTAAACAAATGGAGTGAAGTACCAAGTGATTTAAAAAACAGAGTCATCACCATACTTCATGATGAGTTTCCCATTCCAACACGGGATCAGCGCTTCAATGAAGACCTGATGAAGATTCGAATGCGCGAATACTGCAAACACAAGCGTTCCGAAGTGCAAAAAGCAATCAAGAATGGGTGGAATAGGCCAGATTGGCTGGCCAAAGAAGATTGGAAGAATGCGAAGAAAGCAGCGCGCGAGAATCCCGACAAGTGGAAGCAACAAAAGGATGCAGCCAGAGTGCGAGTAGAGGCAGGGAGCTCGCACCACTTGGGGAGCGGTGGATGGGCATCATTTGAGGCCGATTTTGTAAGTCTTTTCACATTGCTCTTTATGCATGTTCGATAGTTTAGGGTTTATGAGTTTTTTAGTTCTAACATAATGAAATCTTTGTATGTTTTGACAGTGGTCGATGACAGGACGTGATCCCACACCGTACGAGCGCGAGTACGCAGGCAGGAAGGGCTTAAACGCCCTGATGGACATTCTCAGTTCTCGCGGCGGCATGGTTAGTATTAGGGTTTACTCTTTTTTATTTTTTGTATTGTTTTATAAATGTCGTTATATGTTTATATTTACTGAAAACTGTCTTATTGTCTTTTTTTGCAGAATCCGACAGATACGCCGCTTGGACGCGATGAGACGTCTGATTAGACGACGTCAGTTTAGCCGTAGCTAGATAGCATTAGTTTAGGGTTTCTCATAGCTTATGTATCATGAGACGGATTTTATACGTCTTTTTGAACCATGTATATTATTACATTTGTCACCGCAATTCCTTTTGCCAATCAATTCTTTATGCCTATGATGTTGTACAATTGTCATTATTACATTTGCCAATCAATTCAGTTTGCCTATGATGTGTACAATTGTCAATTTTGCAAACAATGCGTCTTGTGGGTGACTATTTTGGGTCTATTATCTACCTTTGCACTTTTTTTAAAAAGTGAATCAAGTACAATATGGTTGATGGGTGGCATGGCATTCAATGCCCTGCCACCAAAAAAATATTCTCTCAGGCGTCGCTATAAGCGTCGCTATTTATGGCTCTGTAGCGTCGCTATATGCGTCGCTATACTCTTCTGTGAGAGCGTCGCTATAGGCGTCGCTATATAGCGACGCCTATAGCGACGCCTATAGCGACGCTCTCGTAGCGACGCTGTTAGCGACGGTTTTAGCGACGCCGGGGGTTATAAAAACCCAATGTATTTCCGTCGCTAACAGCGTCACAAGAGCACACAACCTCTTGTAGTGTTAATTTTTTGTTTACAGAACTATGCAGCAACAAAGTAAGAAGTTCAATCTCAAGCACATGTTGCTGCCAAATCCTTTCTCCATTCGAAAGACAAGACTAGAGGTCAACCAGGAAGTGCTTCAGACATTGGGCACTCCTTTTCACATTGAAGCAATGTACAGATCGCCATCAACAGAGGAAGTGGTCTATGACAAATACAATAATATATTTTATGATTTAGTAGCTTTGCAGACATATATTGTTCAATTGTTCGAGGTTTCTCAAGAGGAATGCAATGGAGTCTTGAAGTTTGTGCTTAAACTGGATGAGTGAGAGCTAGTGCAAGAGACAAAGGTTGAGCGTGTCACAATAACACTTATGAATAGAGCATTAGATGAAAGCATTGCTTCAGACGACCCTAGAAACTTTAGCGTGCAATCCGAAAACAATATTTTCTTATTAGCCACATTCAAGGTTTGATATCAACAAGTTTTTGCTTAAGAAAATGATTAGACATGTTTCATTTGATTAGTTTGGTTTTCCCATTTCAGGTGCCTGCAGAGAATTTCGATATTCTTAACTGGGTTTTCCATCAAACAAGTATTCATGAAGTCATAAGCGAACAGAGAAATGGAAAGACACTCAATGTATTAGGCATGGGTTCATACACACTAGAGTGGCATATGGCTGGAGATCTCAAAACCCTAAAGTGTATGTACAACATCTCAAAAGGAGCAACAAGTAAAAGCCCTTGTTTGTATTGCATGGGAGGAGTCATTGGTCTTGACAAAAGAAATTGGAGGAGAGCACTGGACAGGCACTTGCAGGACCTTAACTTCCGCCCAATGTTGGATATTCCACTATCCAGAGTACATATTTGCATGATGCATTCATTCTGCAGAATCATTGAGAAACTTATGTTTCTGTTCATTTGTTTTGCTTGGACCACTCGGCCAGCATCAACAAAACAAAGGGCTATATTATCATTGGAAACATTTTTCTCAGATATGGGCTTGCATGGAGGATATGTGAAAATAGAGCAGGACGAGAAGAGGTCTCCAAAGAAGTTGTCTATTGGCGGTGTGAAAGCCCGTCTCTTCTTGTCGATGCCAACAAGTGGCAGACAATGCAAAAGCCAAAGTGCTCAGGAAAGGTTGACATTGAGATACAACCGGTGGAGAAACCTGCACAATCCAGTGGTTGACCACGCAGACAATGGTGTAGCAAGGACTCGCAAAGCGAACGTGTGGAAAAGTTTGGATTCCATATTCAAGTTTTGTGAGCTCAATACTTGGAGAGATACTGACTATACATTGTTTCAAGATGCTCTGGAGACCTTCCACAAGACTTTCATAGCTGCATGGACAAATCAACACATAACTCATTACATGGTATATTAATTTATTTGATAAAATTGTGATTATATATTTACATATAAACAATAGGCTGGTTTTTTTTTGCAGCATATCATATGCAACAACATGCCTTGGTTTGCTAGGCAGTATGGTAGCTTGGCTATATGGTCTACACAAGGTATGGAGAAAACTCACTACCAAGCCCGTACTGGCTATTTCAGCCACACTCATCACGGAGGTGGTGCAAAGAAAGCCAACAGTTTGGAGGAACTACATCAATGGACTTATCAAAAACTTATGCATAGAACACACCGAAAGGAATGTGTCAAAGACAGTCAGATTGGCCAAGCAATGAGATTAGCAAGCAAACAACGGAAGAAGGAAATATGGGAGGCATCTTCTGCGGCATCGCGACATGCAGAGTGGCGACTTCAAAAAGAACGCACTGGAAAAACTTGGACAACTCCGACCCAAGTTGTTTGAGACTTCCTAAAGATAGCGCATTGTAACACAATATAATTTTTTGTGCCAAGAAAAGACAACCAGTCACAAAAGTGAGAAACATAATGTACTCATTGTTTTGATAGAAAATGTACTATTTTTTGGCATCGACAATATACATTGGAGCTTCTCTATTCTTCATCTTTGTCAGAAAAAGTTACAAACTATTCTGGCCTTTTTGCCAGCTGTGTGTTATCGTCTTCTTCTTGCCTTGGTCTTTTGCAACCTAGCCTTGCAGGTTCGTTTGTCGACAGTACATTTGTCTCCACCTCCACAGCCACAAGAGACATTTCTTCAGTAGGCAGATGCACAATTGGTTTTTTATTGCGAAACATAGCATGCTTGTCATACTCTAGCAATTGTGCAGGGTTAGTGATTTTGCATGCCAAACCATATGCTGCTTGGGTCAAAAAATAGCGACTACGCAAACCATACATTCCTGGCCCTTGGCCAAACATATACAATGCGGCCTTTTTTTCTAAAAGCATTATTTTATCTACATTCCACCTGATGACGGCCCCTCCTAAATATCTTGAAAGTTTCTTCAACATCATCAAGGGTAGCTCCGCGTTGTCATTGGAGAAGGACGAATGGAAGACCAAAAAACTCATATACTTAAGATTCTTTAAGTATTGGCCGAGAGAGGAATTCTTCCCTAAATCTCCCATGCCTCGTCCACGAGGGCGAGGAATGAAGGTATCATCATAGACCACCAACTACAACAAATTAAAGTTATGAAATGAGATAAGTAGAAACCAAAAAGGTAAGGCAAATAAAAAAATATTACCTTTTGGTTTTCATCTTCCTCAAGTAAGTCCTCATTCCATAGGTTGATGCCGCCCTGACCTCTAGTGGGCGCATTGGAGGTTGAGGCCAAAGATGATGAAGAAGTGGTTGCCTTACCCATTTCTTCAATCCCTAGCTTTTTTTGCACTTCCATGAACTCCTTTTCTGTTGGAAGCGTGCGCTCATACCTAGCAACATCATTGTAAATCATCACAAGTGCACTTGCGGGGTCAACGAACTCATCGTCATTTACATGGGAATCTATAACAGAATACTTGTCGTGCTCAGGGTCAATGACAACATCATCCTCTTCGAGATTCTGTGCCACAATGGCAAGGCAATAGTCCTCTCAAAGGTCAAAAAGCTACATAATGTCGTTAAGCAAGACTTACTGCAAATCACCAATAGGTATGGTAGGTAGAACAATAGTAGGCAAAGCACCCTCCAGAAGCTGCACTCCCTCTGAAACCTGCAAGGTAAGGCTTCCCCGAGACTTGGGCTCTTAACCCTCCCCAGTCTGATCCTCTAGCGAGGCCTCTGCAGCATCAGCATACTCATCCAAAATTAAATGCAAATATAAAATACAACCTGCATAATATTCAGCCACTCGACACTTGCAGTTATGAAGTGTACACTTGTGGTCTGTTATCCGCAAGTGCACTGGCAGCTTAAGGCAACTCCTAGAAAATATGTGTTTCTTGGAGGAGTCCGAATTGATATCCTTCATGTGAACAAAATGAACTCCTTGTATCTCGACAATGCCACCAGACGTTTGCTGCTGGTAGGTCTGCTCAAAACTTGATAGGTAATGTTGCGCGGAGACAATCCACTCATGCAAAGAAAAATCTGGATTGAACATCCGCCTCATCTCTCTCTCGCACTGCTGAAGCCCATGAGATAGTTTGTCTTGGGGGGCATCCTCAAAGCAAGGCACTTCCTCCTCTGCTTCAACATTGAAGGGGTCCATTACGGAAATTCAAAAGCGAAGATAGACGAGAGAGCACAACATCCAAACAAAGGGGGAGCAAGTCATATTTATAGGACTCCCAAGGACAATGATGACATCGATTGACGTGCATCATGCAGACGCCGTGATGATTACGCCACGTGTCAGCCGTCGTGGAACGGTCGCGCCACAACGCGAAAATGGTGCCGCCACACAAAAAAAGCACCGCTATCACGTTTTGGCGCGACAACTTGTTGTCGCGTCATAACGCGATACGGCCAGTCAAGAGTACTGCGGTCCGCCTCCTCGCGTTGTGCCGCGATGCCTTTCTTGTCGCGCCACACGTGCATCATGTAGTCGCCGTGATGATTACGCCACGTGTCAGCCGCCGTGGAACGGTCGCGCCACAAAGCGAAATGGGTGCCGCCGCTCTACAAAAGCAACACTATCGCGTTCTGGCGCAACAGCCAGTTGTCGCGTCATAACGCAATACGACCAGTGCAGAGTATATTGGTCCACCTCCTCGTGTTGTGCCGCGACATACCATTGTTGCTAGGGCAACCCGTTGGGGCGCTTTTGTCCCGATGTGTCACGTGGCACATAATCATTATGCTCGCACTCTTCCCGTCATACCTCGCGATGTCATGATTAATGCAGCCACCTCTTCTCATTATACTTATTCCGCTAATATAAACACCCCCCCCCCCGTTTTTTTCTCATCGTTTTTTCCGAAGTGTCTCTAGTCACTCTACCTTTTTACCCACGTCCAGATTTCCATATTTCCTCGCATTCTCCTCCTTCAGGTCATGGCCCGCACAAAGCAAACATCAAGGAAGGTTTATTCTGGCCAGTCTGTTCCACAGGGCCAGGCTAGCTCGTCTATAGCGCAAACGTCAACATCGCATGGGATTCCGGGCAAGACCATGCCGCAGTTACATGCAACAATGCGAAGAAGAAGATACGAGCAGAATAGGAGCGTTCTACTCGAACTTCGTAAGCTCCAAAAGCACATTTCATTGGCAATACCTAAACTGCCATTCCAGAGAGTTGTTCGCGAGATTTGCGAGCAAAACAACCTGAATTTCTGGTGGTCTCGAAGTGCAATGGGGTGCTTGCACGAGGCCGCCGAGGATTTTTTTGTAGAGCTTTTCCAGGACGGCTACATTCTCTCGGCCCATGTCCATAGGACAACATTGATGCCGCGAGACATCAACACACTTCGCCTTCTCAGGTTCAGGTATGACAAAACAATACCGCGTGCCTGTATTTCAGACCGAAAGATGGACACTATTCTTAGAATACCACCTATTGACAAGGTCAAAGTTCATGAAGTGTCTACACAAATGCATCGATACAGCACCTGTCTCAACGCCGAGCGGGACACAACACAAGACGATAGTGAGAGATTGGAGCAGTTACGCCTTGAGATGATGAGGAACAAATGGAAGATGCCATCAGTGATGCCAACGCTAATGATTTGTCATTGCTGTTTCCCTATTTCCATGTTGGCCTTCCTGTGTGGGGACGCATTCTGTATTTTCCTTATCACTCCCACGAGATTGCAATTTTACAGAACCGGACAAGGGAACTCACAGACTCAATCATCAATTGCTTGCTTTGGTGCGTGCTATTCTTTTTTTCACAATAAATTCTTTCGTGATGCTTTTATCCCGCCAACACCAACACAAGCACATATCAATATCTCCCCAGATGCCTCCCCAACCCAAGCTCCCACCAGCTCTCGTCCTGAAGAAACAGCTCCAGAACCCTCAAACCCCCCACGCAGCACCTCTCTTGCTCATGAAGCAGCTCCAAAGCCCCCAAACCCCCCACCCAGCACCTCTCCTACTCATGAAGCAGCTCCAGAGCCCCCAAACCCCCAAGCCACCACCTCTCCTCAACCTCAACCAACAACCCCCACATCACCGCATGCACAAGATTCGAAAGAGATTATGAAATGTACTTTTACAAATTGATTACAAGCAGTGGATCAAAATTTGACTTTTGTTCTGATTATGGTTCAAAGTTTACAAAATGTTAAGTACAGTTTTCCAAAAAAATGGAAGAGTGAGGATCCAATGGTGTTTGGTAATGTAGAGAGCTTCCTTTGTCGAGTAATCTTTGAGAATAGTATTTGAATCATTGTGTAAAGTTAGTTCACTATTTCAAGTCTGTCACTGGTAATCTGTGCACAAAGAGTCGTTTTTTCTTGTCTGTGAGATACCTGCAATGCAACATACGCGATAAGACATTGGGATACCTGAGCACGATAGAGACATCAACGTATAAAAGTAATACATGTAGCTTAGTACCTTTCGCATGTTACACTTGAAAACAAATTTTGAAGGCAAATTGAGATCGGACTCATTGAACAGATCCTCTCGAACCTGTCTTAAAGTGACATTTGATCTAACCACAACAACTGTAAGCAAATAATTTGAAAACCATATCTCGATGGACATCAAGGGATTAAAAGCATCGTCACTTAAATCTTGATCCATAGCTACCAACTGACCATTCACTCGATGCCACCTCATGTAGCAGAAAGAAACTATAAAATTCTGTGATGCTATCATACACTTGCACACAACCGAGCGCTTGTCAACTTTGCACAAAATGCCTTCAAAATCACTGACATCCCAATTATCATCCAAAAAATCAAGGCAAGTTTGGGATTTGCAGATGAACATGGTTTCTGTTTTTCTAACCTCCTCATCGTGGAAGAAATCTATAAAGACATGTAATGGCATAAATAGACTGACTCGTACTTGCTTGCTTGCAATGTTTGGTCGCAAACACTTCAAAATTTCCTGATGAAGCTTGAGTTTAAAACACTCAAAGGTTTCTGAATTTGGAACTGGCCACTTTGGGAAATCTTGTTGGGGAAGAGGGAAAGGTTTCAAAGGGCCATATCCATGGACAGAGCATGGGGCATTGTAAAAGTAGTCATAAAAGAAAACTCCCCTCTCTGCGAGAGCTCTTCTCGCACTAGTTCTGTACATAAGTTCTCCCACCGAAGCATGAAAAGCATCAAAAATACCAATTATGCACTCAACTGGTTGCCATTCTTCTTTGTTAGAAGGATAAATATCTGCAAAAACAAAAGATAAGAGAATGGTCACAAGAAATAGTCAACAAAATAACTTGAAGGATCTTTAAAAACTTTTTAGCAATATAGTAGTCACACAGTTTGGTCTATGAGCAGGAAACCCCAAAGGTAACTGCTGTAGTCGTAGTTTGGAGTGCATATATGCATGCTCAATGAGCACCTCTTTCACTGTCTTTCCCGTTTGAGACAAGCGAAAATCTTTCACACGTCCTTTGTAGCTGTTGATGAATTCATTTGACATCCGTTTTCTTCTTCTTGTTTCAAGCAGAACCCAACTACCAATGGTGACTGTGGTAGACATCCAGCGACCATGGTCTAAGTCAAAGCTATTGAATAGTTCCATAGATTTAACAGAGGCGGATGGTCGTCGTGGTCGTCTTCCTTCCATCTCTGCTTCTATTAGCTGTGAAGTGACCGTACACAAAAACGATAAAAGAAAAGAGGCTCACTAGTTTACACAAGAAGTAGTAGCTTGAAAAGTGTTCATCAAAAGACGTGCCTCATTGAATGTGAGTTATGGCACATTCGGCGTTCGTCGTCCATGGCAGGAGAATAATTTGCACAAATCGCGTCGTATCTTGTTATTGAGATCTTTTTAACAGAAAAAACTCTTTTTTGAAAATGCACAAATTTGAGATAAAAATCAAATAAATTGGAGCTACCGTTGTGGTGACTCAAACTCTATTGGTCGAACAACATTCTCTCTCTAATGCCAAAAAGTCCTTTTTTGAGTCCAAACTTTTCCTAATGTACTCATACCTGTCTTTTAATACAACATTTCCAAACTTTTTCTTTCTCTTTGGGTAGTTAGGAGCAATGTGACCAGGTTTATCACAAATGTAGCATTTTACCTGCTGTCTCTCTTCCTTGTTGAGCTTTCTCTTCTTTCTGACTACCTTGAACTTTTTGCCAAACTTATTTTTGTGTAGTTGGACTTTGCATTTGCATTCTTCAGCTTGCTTGCATCCGAACTGTTGAGCTTTAGTCTCCTTGGTGCAGAAGTTAGAATTAAATCCCTTGACTTGTTTGATGTCACGCTTGACTCTCAGTCAAGCACACTCAAGATCTGTAACTTCATTGATGAAAGAATTGATTTGGGCAACAGAGATATTTTCATCAACATGTAATCCAACAGCTTAAATTCTTTCCTTAATTAAATTGACAAAATATTTTGGAAAAGAATTCATATAATACTGCTTGTACTCAATTTTAAAGTAACCACCTGGAAACTGGTACACTACCTGAGTCATATGTTGCTGATATTTCTTTACCTGAGTAAGATCACAGAGCTTACTTCGAAAAAAGGCTTCTCGGTTACAATCTTGGATCTTGCTGGTAGAACCCAAGAATTGCATGACAAGAGCAGCAAAGAATAAAGAAATAACATTATCAAAGTTTTCTCTTCCTTCAGGTCCTCCCTGCATAATATAAGTTTTCCTTTCCACACTTAAATCATACCACCATGCTCTCCGCATACCTTGGAATCCAGCCACAATCATAGAGACAGATTGTCTTTGTGTTAACTCCTTATACAAGATGCCATAATGAGCAGAGTTGTATATAAACTTGAACACTTTCCAGATTTCTTCTTGAGACAGGCCATCTATATCTAGTATGGTCATATCCCTAATTTTGCTTACTCCTTTCAAACTAGTAGAGGAAGAAGTAGGAGATTCTACCTTCATCTTTCGTATTTCTCTACTGACTGGTTCATAATTCTTATTTATTCATCAGTACTGATATCTGAGTCTTCATCAGAAGATGCTATCAAATCTGGAAATATTTGAGGTATCTGCATATCCATCTCATCCAGTTTTGTTTCTTCATATCGAACATAGGAGTCGTCTTGAAGGATGACCCAGTCAATATCTTCGGGTAGGATGTTGCGAATCTCTTCTCCTAACTGCTGCCTTTGTGCCCATGTCTGAACTTGTGCATTTTCCCCCCAACGAAAATTAGGATCAAAGCCATCGGCGAGATCCTCGTCGATAAATGGAGACATGTGGGCTGGGAATTGATCAACATATTCGATTACAAGCTCTTGCTGAACTGCAAAAAACATCCATGGGAATGTTTTGTCTTCACTAGTGCCACCAAAAGTGATAGCAGGTTGTTGTTGAATCTTAGATTCAGGGATAAAGACTTGTTTGACAAGAGACACTGATGAAGTGAAGACTGCTAGTTTGGATAATACCCGGTATTGCAAAGTAGCCAGTTCCTTGATGGCGTTGGTATGCCAATTCGAAGCAGCTTCTAGTGGTTGCAACCTTGAATTCGGAGAAGGCAAGATGTATGGTTGGCTTGTAGACATATCTTTGTCATTGATTGCCTCTTTGGTGAGACATTCAATCCCATTGATGGCAAAGTCGGTAGCAATTATACGATTGCAGAGTTAACACCTGAATAGACCTTCAAAATCCTTG
The DNA here is from genome assembly GCF_014529385.1 of Adiantum capillus-veneris. Classification (NCBI taxonomy): domain Eukaryota; kingdom Viridiplantae; phylum Streptophyta; class Polypodiopsida; order Polypodiales; family Pteridaceae; genus Adiantum; species Adiantum capillus-veneris. The sequence continues at coordinate 78,394,003 of NC_140936.1, forward strand.
TAGGTCTGTGGATGTATACACATCAGCTTTAGACGACCTTTTCTTGAAGATATTGCAGAATTTGTTGATGATGTATTATATTGTGGTGGAGCAAGAACAGAAGCAAGTTCTCGCCTTGAATTTGATTTACGCAGAACCTTATACTGATCCGTAGAGCCCAATCGCTCGATTTTCATAAGCTCAGGGTGTTTGACCTCATTCATTAGAGTTTTGGAAATATTCAATTTCCATTCAGTAGGAAACTGGACTTCCTGCCATTCTACCATTTCAGGTAGAGTACCCATAGTAGTCTCATCTACTTTCATAACTATATTCTTTCCTTTGGATGATTTAGAACTTTGTAAATATCTAGAGTTATAGACAAAGGGGATGCAAGTATTGACTGTGCGAACAATCATCCTATAGGCTATCTGCAGGTGGTCGGCTGTATTTTTCATATCAAGACCATTAGTATTGATTAACAAAGATACTACTTCATTGAAATATCTATCAGATAGACTACAAGGGAAATTAGGGAAGCATTCGATATATATAGGTCCGTTGGACAGGCTTCCTTGCAAGATGCTAATGGTTTGATCATTCAGGTTCTTGTGTCTAGTGTCTAGCAATGCTCCTATGCATGACACATTAAGTCCTTTTCGTAAGAGAGATATGATGCCTACCGCTATGTACCCTATATGCACAAACTGATGGTTTCTTTTCAAATCCTTTTCTCTGAATTTGGCTAACTCTTCGAACAGATGGATAATATGATCATCATTATCACTGTCCTTGATGCTAAGCTTTCCATGAGTCTCATGGTACAAAGTGTTTGCTGATAAAGCAAAGTGTTTGTTGTGTTTGTATACCTGTTTAGCAGTAACTGAGGGTAAACTCCATTTAGCTTGAGGAGTTGGCTCCTCGACTTCAATACTGTCTCAAAGTAGCTTTATGAATGAAGAGACAATCATAGCCATTGCTGATAGAAGGTTGGATGGTGAAGGTTTCTTCGTGTGTAACTTGTTAGCCAAGCTGGAATTGGAATTCTCACTGTAAGCTTCTGACAAGTCTATGTCTTAGCGGCACCTTGCCTGAGCGACTGCGACTTTTAAGCTTTACTAATTCCAATGATCTTTCGGCAACTTTTGGCAATATCAACTTTTAGCAATATCAATGTCCACCTCAATACCTAAGAATCCTTTCTTTTTATACCAGCTGGATCCCACTTACTTTTTGAACAACTGTATTGCACTTACCCACTTTATGTAACGCACTTACTGTCTCTCTAGGACAGCTGTATCCCACTACCAATAATATATGCACTATCTTTACACGCGTCAAGTGGCACCTATCCTCCGGAATGTATATAAGGAAGGGTTTTGTTTGAATAAGGGGGTCTTTTGGGAGATAAGCCTTCTATCTGAAGTTCTGAGAAGCTCTTTTGTATCCACTATCACTAGCCTTCATCATGTAACCTCAATCTAGTTATGTAAGCAATCTAAGCAACAGTTGTGTATCTCTGTCTTGTTTACCTGTGTTCTTAATCTTCGAGTCGTGACTGTTTAATTGGTCATATTTCTAAGTTCATCATCTCAATTAAGGTTTGTCTATCTATGGCTGTCTGAGTTTTTGAGTGAGTTTTCGCATATCTAATTGGTATCAGAGCCAGTTATCTCTTCTTGTCGTATAGAAGTTAGTGATTAATAGTCTCTTCTCATAGTCGGTAACTTATCCGTTAAGCCAGTACATATTCATTGGAATTAGTAAAGCTTAAAAGTCGCAGTCACTCAGGCAAGGTGCCGCTAAGACATAGACTTGTCAGAAGCTTACAGTGAGAATTCCAATTCCAGCTCGGCTAACAAGTTACACACAAACAAACCTTCACCATCCAAAATTCTATCAGCAATGGCTATGATTGTCTCTTCATTCAAAAAGCTACTCTCAGACAGTATTGAAGTCTAGGAGCCAACTCCTCAAGCTAAATGGAGTTTACCCTTAGTTACTCCTAAACAGGTATACAAACACAACAAACACTTTGCTTTATCAGCAAACACTTTGCACCATGAGACTCATGGAAAGCTTAGCATCAAGGACAGTGATAATGATGATCATATTATCCATCTGTTCGAAGAGTTAGCCGAATTCAGAGAAAAGGCTTTGAAAAGAAACCATCAGTTTGTGCATATAGGGTACATAGCGGTAGGCATCATACCTCTCTTCCGAAAAGGAATCAATGTGTAATGCATAGGAGTATTGCTAGACACTAGGCACAAGAAACTGAATGATCAAACCATTAGCATCTTGCAAGGAAGCCTGTCCAATAGACCTATATATATCGAATGCTTCCCTAATTTCCCTTGTATTCTATTTGATAGATATTTCAATGAAGTAGTATCTTTATTAATCACGACTAATGGTCTTGATATGAAAAATACAGCCGACCACCTGCAGATAGCCTATAGGATGATTGTTCGCACAGTCAATACTTGCATCCCCTCTATCTATAACTCTGGATATTTACAAAGTTCTGAATCATCCAAAGGACAGAATATAGTTATGAAAGTAGATGAGACTACTATGGGTACTCTACCTGAAATGGTAGAATGGCAGGAAGTCTAGTTTCCTGCTGAGTGGGAATTGAATATTTCCAAAACTTTGATGAATGAGGTCCAACACCCTGAGCCTATGAAAATCGAGTGATTGGGCTCTACGGATCAGTGTAAGGTTCTAGGTAAATCAAAGTCAAGGCGAGAACTTGCTTCTGTTCTTTCTCCACCACAGTATAATACTGCATCAACAAGTTCTGCAGTATCTTCAAGCAGCTCATTTACTTAACCACTAGGCCTAGCTGATAAAATTATCTGAGTGTTTGAGACCTTATGAATGTTTTAGGCATAGAGAAGCTTGCTCACTTAAACAACAAAAGACACTAGTGAGAATATCAAGGACATGGAAGCAAAAAACATAGTGCAACAAATGAAAAACTTACACTGGAAGAGAAATCCTGGCTTGATTTGGTACTTCACTCACATGTATTGTCTATGGTACTAGAGCCCTAGAGGTTCCCAGTGTGGGCGCTTTTCTTTGACAAGCAAAAAGCCCCAAACATGCAAAATAAGCACACACGTCAAATGATTGTGAACCAAAATAAAATAAAAAAGAAAAAAGAAAGACATTTAAAAGACTTCCATCGAGCTTACAATTAAAATTTCAAGCTTTTGTTTGGAGTTGTGAGAGCTAGTTGGCTAATCAAAGCTAAAAAGCACAATTAGGGAATCTTGCATTTAGATAATCCTCTTAGCTTAGCTAGTACTAGAGTAGTTGTTTTAACCTTATTCATAGCTAACTAATTGATAAACTCACCTATAAGCCCAAAACTCTTGATTAATTAATTTCCTCAAAGTGCAATTTGTTTGTCCTTAATGGCAATCTACCATTTCATAAATCTTGCATTTACTCATTTCCACATGTACTTTACATTCCTCTCATGATTTATGGCCATATAATTCCGCTTGCATAAAACAGTGATTGTGCCTTGCAGATTCAAACCTAGATGCTCTACAACATGGACATAGCATGATTTCTCTCACTAGCTTTCGAGAACGGAATCTACATCAGGAAGGGGGGCATGTTACCACCAAGCGACCATCACCATCAAGCAACCACCTTTTATGTAGCCATGGGCCGGGCTTGTCGGACCCGCTAGTAGTGTATTATGTTATTGGCCGGGCTTGTCGGTCAGGTAGGGATGGTTAAGAGTGATCGCCGATAAGAGGCACACTCTAAAGCTCGAATCTATAATGTTTGGGTAAGATTGGCTAAGTGTGGGTGCCCAAATGTGAACGGACAAACCCATATAAAAGTCAATCTAAACCTAAAATACCTCATTCTCTCATTTATGCAATGCAAGAGGAGTTCTCTTGCTCCATCTTCTTTGTGTACTAGTGTGTGTGTGTGTGTGTGTGTGTGTGTGTGTGTGTGTGTGTGTGCGCGCGCACTTGAGAGAGAGAGAGAGAGGGTGTGTGTGATCGAACATTGTGGCGGCACGACGACGGCGAGGCGGTTGAGCGCGGTGCAGCAGCGGCTCCTTCTTCTTTGTGGCGAGAAATCCTCCACGACAACAAGCGTAGAGCGGTGAGTGACACACCATCGTCAGCTTTGAGCTTACTAATTTAGGCTAGTTGCATGCTTGGAGCCATCTGTGGTTCGCACACAGTGTTAGGCAAGGTCCTTGCGGCAAGGCGGTTCAGCGCGGTGCAGCGGCGGCTCCTTCTTCTTTGTGGCGAGCAATCCTCCACGACAACAAGCGTAGAGCGGTGAGTGACACACCATCGTCATCTTTAAGCTTACTAATTTAGGCTAGTTGCATGCTTGGAGCCATCTGTGGTTCGCACACAGTGTTAGGCAAGGCCCTTGCTTCAATACGTGTGGAAGAAGCCCACAGACAGAGATATGTCCTCTTTATGGAGTGATTATAGGGACTAAAATCCACCCTCCTTGCTTATGCGTTTATACACACACACACACACACACAAATAATAATAATAATGGATAGAGATAATAAGGGTAATTGAGGGTTTGAACTGTTGGAATTAGGGTTGCAGAGAAACACACACAGCTTGGAGAAGACGAAGGGAGCTCAAGGCACACAATAGAGAGTGTATTACGTAGTGTGCAATGGAAAGATAGATAGCCCTAGAGTGATGGGCGTATATGAAAGTCACGAAGTACAGGTAATTGCCCAAGGACGGAGTTTGCATGGGCCCACAAACATCACTATGCACAAGCTGCAACCTGCATGTGGCCCAAATTGAACCATCCTTTGGAAACTTAGAACGCTGCATCTTACCCAAAATACAGCCTTCACAAACATGTTTGATAGGTGCTTCAAGAGGCGGCAAAGAAGCAACCATATCAGATTTCTGCAAACGCAGCAAACTGACAAAATTCAGATGACCAAAACGTGCATGCCAAAGTTTTGCATCTGAAATAGCCCTTGAATCTGCAACAGCATTTGAAAAATTTTGCCCACACTTGTCATACAAAGTGAGCTTATACAACCCCCGGCACAGAAGCCCAGATGCAACAATTTCATCACCAAAACTGAGATCATGAACTGTACATCTGTCATCCACAAATTTGACTACAAGTCCAAGTCTAGCAAGTGCGGATACAGATAAGAGATTCTTCTTGATCCCAAGTACATAAAGTGCATCAACAAGTGTGAAGGAACTGCCATTAGCAGCAATGAGCACAATCTTTCCAACTCCCTGAACTGGATAAGAGGCGTTGTTGGCACAAGTGACTGAATTCCCATGAGGGACAGACTCGAGAGAGGTAAACAATTCACGATGTGAGGTAATGTGCTTTGTAGCACCACTGTCGAAATACCACACATGTGAATCTGCAGCAACTGACAAGCATGCATCATGAACAGCAGGATTGTAAGTGCACTCTGCGCTAAAAGCCCATTCTGCATCAACATCAGCAACACAGTCTCCTTTCACAGAAGACTCAACAATGGCTGCATTTGTAGTGGAACCAACATTTGCAGTGGAACCACCCTCTTTCTTCTTAGCCTCTTTGACCTGCAACTTAGGACACGACTTGATCAAGCGATCATTGGCTTTACAATAATGGCAACGCATCTTCTTTTTGCCCTTATCACCAGAATTGCTAGACGAAGTACTGTCAGCAGAAGCATTAGGAACATAATTTTTGCCACTCGCGGCAGAACCATAAGAAGTGGCTGCATTGCTGTTACCACCCTTTCTTTGAGAAGCAATAAAAGCCTGTTCAACTGCACACTGCCTAGTCCTGTTTTTTCTGGAAAGTGACTCTTGCAACAGCAATGTGCATAATGCATCAAACTTGACAACTTCAGGATTTCCTTGGGTCATCAGTCTCCAAGTACTAGCAAAAGTCTGGTAGGAATCTAGTAAGGCATCAAGAACAGTCTGCACAAGGGAACTGTCTGAAATGACTTCACCTGCAGAAATAAGCTGCTCATTGATATCCTTGACACTAGCAAGGAAAGTGTCCATATCATCTTCCTCCTGCATAATCTTCGACTCCAGCTCTTCACGGAGGAAAGCAATTTTAGCCTCAATGCGGCTTGCATAAAGACCTGCTAAAATATCCCAAGCCCGTTTTGCAGATTTTTCTAAACGGATGTGAGGAACAATGGTGCGCTTCACAGACAACGCAATCAATGCATGAGCCTGCGCATCCTTAACATCCCAACGAGCTTGTTCTGCTGTAGGCAAAACAACTCTAACAGCTGCAATCCTTGCAGCAAGACCTGCAACATCCTCAACATCGCCTACATCCTCAGAACCAGGACGTACATCAATGCCCTGCACAATGTTCCAGACACCCTTTGACACAAGAACATGTTGCATCATATAAGACCACATAGGGTAGTTGTCCCCATCCAACGTGTCCTCAGCAACAAACATCTTGAACACATCTGTGTTGTTGTTGTCAGCCATGGTAAATGCTGCACCTGATGTGAAAACTGCCCGAAAATAGGAGAAACGGAACGGGAACAACCTGTGCTATATAGCACAACCCGTAGAAGACTATAAGGCACCTGTTATGCAGAAAACGGCACTGACAGAAATTCTGCACAAAATGACGAAATAGCCTGTGCAGTAATGCCTGTAGTGGAAACGGAGGCCAAAATGAGCCCAAATCAAAAATCTGAGCAGACCAAGCTCTTGGAGCTCACCCAAAATATCTGTCGACCTGCGAACGCTCGCCGAAGCTCACTGAAATCGGAGAAAGTGAGCAGGTGTGTGTTGGAGCAGCTGGCGACTAATCCCGAGAGGACGTGACCTGCTCTGATACCAATTGTTGGAATTAGGGTTGTAGAGAAACACACACAGCTTGGAGAAGACGAAGGAATCTCAAGGCACACAATAGAGAGTGTATTACTTAGTGTGCAATGGAAAGATAGATAGCCCTAGAGTGATGGGCGTATATACAATGCACGGGGGGAAAAACCTCCTAAAGAGGGAAAAAATACCCCGGCGGTCCTAGTGTGTTCACACACATCACTACCACATGTATATGGTAACATGAACACACACACGCACACACCTAGAGATATGTGTATGTGTGTGACCCAATGACCATGCCTTCTTGGCCGCAACAACGCGTGGGTCACACACTAGTACTATATATAATGCAGCTTAAAATTTTCAAAGAAGGAGAGGGCATCCACTTGTCATGCATTGGTTAACTTAAAAGAAAACTTTACAAAACTTTTCATCTCAAATGCAAAAGTGAAGGCTAAGAAGATCTAAAATGCAAAAGTGACGGGTAACATGGCAATGGGCATGGAAGGAAATGAAAAGACTTGGCAGTGGCAAGTCAAAAGTCTTTTTACTTTTTAGTTTACATAAAGTAGATGTACCAGCTTAAGTGCACATAACAAAAAATGACCAATTTTGATGAAGATATTATCATTTAATGAAAATTTGATTTTTGAAGATATATTTGCCTCTGTCTTTTCTAGGGTCTTTTTCAAAAATCAATATTGATATATTAAAAAACTTTGTGCAAGTTTATATTTAATTTTTTTAAAAAATAATTGTAATTAAGAGACACTTCTATACCCTTTTTTTAAGTGCTTGAAAAAAAATAATGCAGCTTAAAATTTTCAAGGAAGGAGAGGGCATCCAAGAAGATCTAAAATGCAAAAGCGAGTGGTAACATGGCATGGAACTAAATGAAAAGACTTAAAGACTTGACAGTAGAAAGTCAAAAGTCTTTTTACTTTATAATTTACATAAAGTAGATGTACCAAGTTAAGTGCACATAACAAAAAACAATCAATTTTGATGGAGATTTTATCATTTAATGAAAATTTGATTTTTGAAGATTTGCCTTTGTCTTTTCAAGGGCCTTTAAAAAAAATCAATATTGATATTGTGGTATACACGAAAAATGGCACCAAACTCGGCTTGCCTTCATGAGTGATAGGCAGCTCCTTATATTGAGAACGAAGGTTACATGCCAAGAACATAACGTCCTCGTCCTCCCACACTAGGTGGTCGGCGGACTCGGGCTACATGACCACACACCACACCTCCCCCCTTAGGGAGAAAAACGATGGACATCCTTTTTACAATTTTGGGCTGAAAATGGGCTTGACTTGAAGGGATCAACTCCAACCCTCATCTGGTGGAAGTGATCATACAACGGCTTAGGGGCTAGGGACTGAGAGGGCTCGACTCGATAAAAAAACATCTCGTTGTAGGCAATACACTAGGTCGCTATCCCAATGCAAGTAGCTATGCAAGTGAACAAAATAGGGGAGTGACATCATGAGTGACTGACATCTCGCTCGTGCATTAGCATTTGATCGCTATCCCAATGTGCATGGACAAGACGAGGAAGGGCTTAGGAACTGCGGCATAGGGGCGAAGACGTGATGTTTTTTTTTGAGGCATACATCAATCTCAAAGAAGGGTTCGATCTCAAAGAAGGGTTCAGTGTGATAGATGGATCTTTATTGGAAACATTACTAGTGGAAACAAAACTTGAAGACTAATTTCACGATCTAAAAGGCACTTTTGCAGCAATAGTGCAACAACTTCTTACGTGGTTAATTTGTACTCTCAAGAGTTGTAGTAAATTCATCTCATTGTATGCAACTTTCACAACATCTACACTTCATGGTACTCTGAGTATTAGGCCAGCTATTGGGGAGTCTTGCAAGATGTTGAATTTAATCCATAATCCGTGCATGGCAACAAACTGATTGCGATACATTGTACAGGAAAAAGGGTGACAAGTGATGACTGATGAGCTGAGTCTGAGGAGCTTGTTGTCGAGACTCGGGAAAGCCAAAGGCCAAAATCAAGAAAACAGCGAGGGAGCACATGTCGGCTGATTATGAAGGTCTGTGTTCTCTGTGCTAATTTCCCAGGGCTACAACAGTCCTTGAAGATGTTGTACCTACTGCAGTTGATGTTATCGCAGCCCGACCTGGCTTGGTCACCTCGCCGCCCGACACCTTGCTGTAGAGAGTAACAGTCTTGAAGAAGCAAGCGCCGAGACAGACCATTCTTGAAGAAGCGAAGCCAAGCACGTCAACATGACCTCTCCATGAAACTAGGCCCGTCATCAGGCGTTTTCTGGCATCATCGTCACCTCAATATTAGGATGAGAAGCATCAAATACTGGAGAGTTGAACAAGTCGTATGACAAGCTAGGATTTTTGGCTACCATCGATTGAAAGGATTAAGGGCATTACGGTTGTTGCTCAAGGAAGGCCTCCTAAACTTCTTGATCTGCACTTTATCCAGCAGAGATGGCTGGGCCGTCTCCTTAGTTTCTGAGATATAGAGGGCTGAGGGGTAGCTTCAAGATCGAGATGGACTCGATGATTGCTACGGAATCTTAGCACATGTAGCTGCCTAATCGCGCTAATCTATGGGGTACCCCATCTCTGAATGAAGTAAGATGCAAGACGATGAAAATCAAGAAGACTCTAACTGCCTATGCCTATGTCCGTCTCCTCTACCAATGTGGTGTACACGAAAAACGGGACCAAACTTGACTTGCCTTCATGAGTGATAGGCAGCTCCTTATATTGAGAATGAAAGCTAAATGCCAAGAACACAACGTCCTCGTCCTCCCACACTAGGTGGTCGGACTTGGGCTACATGACACACCACAATATTTCTAATTTGTTTTTGCAAGTTTATATTTTAAAATTTTAAAAATACCTATAAAGAGACACTTCTATACCCTTTTTTTAAAGTGCTTAAAAAATTATTGAACATTACTCACCCACTACAAGAGGTTGTGTGCTCTTGTGACGCTGTTAGCGACGAAAATACACTGGGTTTTTATAACCTCCGGCGTCGCTAAAACCGTCGCTACGAGCGTCGCTACGAGCGTCGCTATATGCGTCGCTATAAGCGTCGCTATGAGCGTCTCTATATAGCGACGGTGATAGCGACGGTTATAGCGACATTTACACAGAAGACTATAGCGACGCTCATAGCGACGCTATAGAGCCATAAATAGCGACGGTTATAGCAACACCCGAAAGAATTTTTTTTTGGTGACAGGACATTGAATGCCCTGCCACCCATCAACCATATTGTACTTGATTCACTTTTTAAAAAAAGTGCAAGGGTAGATAATAGACCCAAAATAGTCACCCACAAGACGCATTGTTTGCAAAATTGACAATTGTACACATCATAGGCAAAATGAATTGATTGGCAAATGTAATAATGACAATTGTACAACATCAAAGGCATAAAGAATTGATTGGCAAAAGGAACTGCGGTGACAAATGTAATAATATACATGGTTCAAAAAGACGTATAAAATCCGTCTCATGATACATAAGCTATGAGAAACCCTAAACTAATGCTATCTAGCTACGGCTAAACTGACGTCGTTTAGTCAGACGTCTCATCGCGTCCAAGCGGCGTATCTGTCGGATTCTGCAAAAAAAGACAATAAGACAGCTTTCAGTAAGTATAAACATATAACGACATTTATAAAACAATACAAAAAATAGAAAAGAGTAAACCCTAATACTAACCATGCCGCCGCGAGAACTGAGAATGTCCATCAGGGCGTTTAAGCCCTTCCTGCCTGCGTACTCCGCTCGTACGGTGTGGGATCACGTCCTATCATCGACCACTGTCAAAACATACAAAGATTTCATTATGTTAGAATTAAAAAACTCATAAACCCTAAACTATCGAACATAAAGAGCAATGCGAAAACACTTACAAAATCGGCCTCAAATAATGCCCATCCACCGCTGCCCAAGTGGTGCGAGCTCCCTGCCTCTACTCGCGCTCTGGCTGCATCCTTTTGTTGCTTCCACTTGTCGGGATTCTCGCGCGCTGCTTTCTTCGCATTCTTCCAATCTTCTTTGGCCAGCCAATGTGGCCTATTCCACCCATTTTTGATTGCTTTTTGCACTTCGGAACGCTTGTGTTTGCAGTATTCGCGCATTCGAATCTTCATCAGGTCTTCATTGAAGCGCTGATCCCGTGTTGGAACGGGAAACTCATCATGAAGTATGCTGATGACTCTGTTTTTTAAATCACTTGGTACTTCACTCCATTTGTTTAGTATGTAGTGTCTAAACAGCTGAGAGTAAAGACCACGCATGCGCGAGATCACCTTCTTGCCGTCATCATCCATGACGATGCCGCCGCTGAAGTCCACGGAGTAAGACAAGCCCTCTGGCCGGTGACGCGTGAACCTGGGTGTCCCGGCAGGGATCTCTAGCGGCGTGTCGATGGGGGTACGGACGTTAGGTGTCTCCACCCGCGTCTGGGCCCCGAAGCGAGGAGTGTCGAGTGGGGTGGCTCCTGGCGGAGTAGGAAGAGGTGTGTAGCTGCTAGGAACAGTCAGCCGTGCAAAACCTGGCGTAGATGGCGATGCTGTGGCTGGTGTGGGGGCGGGCAAAGAAGGGGAGGGTAAAGAGCCTCGTCGAACAGGAGGCGGTGTGGAGACATCGGTGGCGGAATCCCCACAACAACCGCCACCACTAGAGCGCCGGTGTCTAAACGAGTGTGAAGCTCGTCTCGTGGGCGCCGAAGCTTCGGAGCGCGCCGAATGCTCCGAAAGAGAGGGAGATGCGGATGGAGTAGGAACGCGCGATGATGCGCCAGAGCGATGACGCTCCACGTACCATTGTCTCTGCTGTGGTGACAAAGAAGAAAGAAACTCCTCATCATCCATACCTGCATTAAACACACGAATATTTAAACTTAATATTGAATGAATAGAGTAGACAATGATGCAAAGACCATTAAATACAATGACGTAATGACGCATATAAATACAATGACGCAATGAATTGTGTGATAGAAGAGACAAGTCGAAAACTCAAAATTTTCAATCAAAAGATGTGAGCGCGAGTAGAAAAGAGCGTTATACACCATGGAAGGTACTTAGAGAGCCAGAGCTTTTGCAACACGGAGCAAAATTGTTCAAATACAATATTTGTGGCTTTAAGAGATCTCTCTCTCATCCTCGCATAACTCAGCATAACTTCCTATATCTATATAGAGCTCTCCGTTTAAACACATATCCTCTGTTTCATTTTGTAGCTCCTCTGCATGCACCCCATATAGAGTAGTAGCATCTTGATGCTCGTCTGGCACCACCGCAGCCGCTTCTGATTGAGCATCTTCTCTGATCTCCTCCATTGATGCCGTTGTGATTGGCACATGGTAGCCTTCATACGTCCTTGCACTACGAGGGGCTACCTCTATGACGTACCACCAGTTTGATGTAGACTTTGTAGGATGAAATATTACCTGCCAGAGCCACATAACTTACATGAGAGCTTTCAAGCACATAACTTGTAAAAGGGGGATGTTAACTATTTACATACTTACTTGTTCACAATGCTCGGGTAGTACGAAAGTGTCTCTTAGGTCAGTCCATTTCTTAGTAGAATCCACCTCAAGAAAACCAGACTCTCCTCTACGCACAGTAGCGTTGCGACCCTCCATGATTATCTTGAACCATTGCACGTCGAACAAGTCGACAAAAAATCCTCTGTAATCGATCCTCAAAATCTCTTGCAGTGTGCCGAAGTAAGTGAGTTCCGCCACCACAAGATCTGCATCAGAGGAACGTCGTCGACTAGACTGTTCAAATTTTGATGCTCAAGTGAAAGAGGAACAACAATATAAGCATCAAATAAATCCAATTTGAATTTGGAAGAAGCATCCAAGGTAGCTTGAAGGAGATCGGTTGGAGTAGCGTTCAGAGAAGTCTCATCATAGCAAGGCTTTGTAGGGACACTTGCACTTTCTGTATGCCCAAATATGTGAGCCTTGAAAGAAGTGTTTAGGAAAGCGAGAAACACTTCCATGGTGGCAGCATCATCTTTAGCTGCAACAGACTTCAATGGTTGCACAGAGTTTGCAGCATAGAAAGAGGCTCCAACACAAGAACTTCATGACATTTTCCATGTTGAGATTCCAACGTGGAGTAATTATTTACTTTAAGGAAATTTCATTCCCATCCTGAAATACATGTATTTCCAATGAGAAATCTCTTATTCCCATATGATAATGGACAGATGTTCCACTTGGGAAATAAATTTCTATACGATAATAGATATCCAAAGTGAAAATGTAGGTTTCCATTATGGTATTTTTTCCCACTTTCACCAACCAGAAAAATCTTCTTTTACACATGGAAATCTTTCAGGTAGTTTTTCCATGTGAAAATTATGGAAGTTTTCCCATGTGGAAAAAATGGGGAAGATAGTAAGACAAGGGGAATTTTACCGCAGGCCTCGTCTGTATTGTGCCTAACCTTTCATATGGTAAATTTTTTAAAACTTGGTAGGCATTTATATTTTCTTTATTTTTATTTATGTAGATTTTCACGATAAATAAGAAAAATAATATGTTAAAAATCTCTTTCCGTGTCTCTCATGGTTACCTCTAAAATCGGCCTTGAGTTCAAGCTCCATTGCGCCATAGATTTTACAATTCTCCTAAGATTGTACTTAAGGGCATTATAGACTTCTCTTCTCTACTCTTATCTTGTAAATGGTATCAAAGCACTAAAGATGTGGTGATGAATTTACAAAGAGGTAATCATGTGGTATTTTCATTCTATAGTGAAAGTTGTGTGCATGAGAAAATCTTACATAAATGTGTGACTACACCTTTTAAGAGTGACTATAGTATATATTTTGAAAGATATTTCTCATTACTTATCATAATTAATGCTTGGATGTTACAAAATCAGTCTCCAAGTTTTAGATCACAATTTTTTGATGAAGTTAATAGTTTGCCTAATTTATATCTTTCATCTCTACCTCTTAACACAAGCAAGAAGATTATATTCAATCATTACCTCCCAAAATATGAATATTGCAATCATAACAAGCTTTATAACACCAAAAAATCGATCCTTTTTACTAATGATACATAAGAACAAAGACCATCTCTAAACTACATATGAAGAAATTCAATTCAATCTCCAAAAAGATTTGATAATTAATCATTAAAAGAGAATTTTGAACCTCTACAAAGTCTTTAGGTATATGATGTAAATGAAATTGAAATTCTTCTTCCTCCATTCTCAATACAATAAATCCAAAAACTTAAAATAAGTCCTATACAATTGAAATCCTTATTTCCTCAACTCTCAAGGAAAATAATCTTAAAACCTTGAAATAAGTCCCATCCATTTTGCAAGCTATAGATGGAACATCATATTGTCTTCCAAAGCTTCTAGATACTTGCAAACACAAGACACATCTTAGTGGGACAATTTCAACAATCGCTTTGAAAACACTAATGTCAAGCAAGAATCACCAAGTTATTTCTAGGTGTCAAAATAGACAGTGTACTATAGAGTCAAATGTAAATTTCCTGTCTCATATTCTAAGCTAGAGTTAAATGTGAGTGAATATGCCAATTTAGAGAATACCAATTGATGACAATAACATAGACAAAAAAAAAAAAAAAAACTTGGATTCAAGGCTTTCAACACTTCATTCTTTCACAATTATTTTCTTTGAAGAGACGATAGATGCAAGCATCTCAATCCTCTGCAAGATCATATGGATTGATGTTGCACTTGGTAAAGGGCAACAATGCACAACATAACAGTCCACAAGATTTGAGCTCTCTTTGAAGAGTAGAAGTTTGATATTTTCCTCCCAAGAACTTTCATCATCAATACATATATTGAGATAGGTTGTCTTCGGTTACTATGGAGGCTGTAGTGAATGAATACTAAACCTTGCCTAGAACGAGATGGTAGAAATGTCGGTATCCACCTAGCAGTGGAACAAGTTGCGAAGGGTGCGCCTAATTTGGCACAATATGATGCATCTAGGTGTAGATTTGAAAGACTACTAAGCCATGCATGCAGAAGGCCCCTCCAAGCTAATGGTGCATGGAGTTGATCAGATTTGAATAAAAGTGTTACTGCCCTGCTCAATGACAAATCGATTCAGATCCTTGCTCTAACATGTCATGCATCTTGCAGGTGCAAGGATTCTATCATGACTATATTGGGCACCTCTACTACCGAAGGTCCAGCATGCAGGTACGTTTGTGGGCTTGATGGGCAGCCAGGGTGCTCATGACCTGCATGAAATTGTGGTATGGGTTCCAAATTTAGCTGACATTATTAAGAAGTTTCACGCCTAGCTGCTTGGGCATGCATGAGCCATGTTGTATGTTGTTGCAAATCTCAACTAGTACACAATCTCTCTCTCTCTCTCTCTCTCTCTCTCTCTCTCTCTCTCTCTCTCTCTCTCTCTCTCTCTCTCTCTCTCTCCTGCGTGCCTGCCTAATAAGGGAATTAGGAAAGAGCAGCCAATTTCTAAAAGTGGGATCAAATGCTGTGAGATTGAAGACATGAACTCACTCAAATAAATAGCTAAAGAAAAACTAAACACTGATTAAACACATGTATTCATCCACGCATGGCAAATAAGAGTGTTCGACTTCAACTTGGATAGTGCAGGATAAATTTTGATTAACAAAGTGCCACATGTAATTCCTACAAATAATAGAAATAATCACACGATGCTCTTTGGTATGTACCTGGTCATAATTATAAGGTAACTCCGCACTGAGTAAGGAGTGCCTGCAACGGAAGAACTTCTTGAAGCCTCCGTCAACTAATTATTTGGGCGCGTATGATGAACGAGCCAGCCGTCTATTGCGTTGGGCAATGATTGCTATGCAAAATCCCGTGCAGGGTGTACTGTAGGACGACTACGGCGGCCTCGCAGTAGCGCCAACTCAGCTGGAACTAGCTGAAAGATAGATCAGCTGCATATTTAGGCGATGGCGTCAACTTCTCAAGAGCTGGGATCCCAATCCGCGAGAGAGAGAGAGAGAGAGAGAGAGAGAGAGAGAGAGAGAGAGAGAGAGAGAGAGAGAGAGAGAGAGAGAGAGAGAGAGAGAGAGAGAGAGAGAGAGAGAGAGAGAGAGAGAGAGAGAGAGAGAGACTTGCAGATGGAGACCTGGTAATTGTACCGCCTGACATGTCTACTGCAATGGAGAGAGCTTCACGCGACCTGCCGCAACACAGAGAGAGAGAGAGAGAGAGAGAGAGAGAGAGAGAGAGAGAGAGAGAGAGAGAGAGAGAGAGAGAGAGAGAGAGAGAGAGAGAGAGAGAGAGGGAGAGAGAGAGAGAGAGAGAGAGACGCAGATTCGCAGAACTGAAGGAATCTGATGGGGGAGGGGGAGAGAAACAGACAGACGAGAGAGAGAGTGCTCCGTTCATGTAGGCGACCGTTCACTATTGAACGGGTGACGACTGAATGCGAGCTTGCGCACATGCAAACGATCGGTTGCAGCGTTCAGAGCCCATTATCAGCACTGCAGAAGCGGGAACGAATCCAGCTTGTCCACGCCAAGGCACGGCAGCTTTTGCAGGTCTACTGCTCTCTGAACTGCCTTCCCGCCATGCGAACGTCGCGAACCTTTGCTGAACGTGCTGAAGGGGGGGGGGGCTCCATTACAGTGAGACCGTTGGTGATCCGGTGCCTTGAAGACAGGGGCGTGGCGGGGCCAGCTGATATGGCAGCTGCTTTTTGGCCGAACGCAGAGGTGAACGGTGCATGTGCGCACCATAAGAGAGGGTTGCAACTTGTTGCAATTGGCCATTTGGGCGGGACGACGTGTGTGGCCAGTAGGGCCGCTCCTGGAACTAATTTTAGCCAGCCGTCATTCAGTACTGATTAAGTTAGAACCACTAGCTATAGGCGGCAACTAGCGAGAGAGAGAGAGAGAGAGAGAGAGAGAGAGAGAGAGAGAGAGAGAGAGAGAGAGCTAGCAAGATAAACATATTAGGGCCATGTTCACACACGTGCAGGCCTTACTTGGGCATTGAAGGGTTGTTCGGTCAGCACCGTCACATTAGGCGGACAGACAACCTTAATGAGAACTAAAGAAAGGATCTGAACGTGAATTCTACGAAGTCGTTAACCAACGAGCTGAGTGAAGGCGGCTATGGGCGAGGGATGGACGAGAGGGGACACTGATACGTCCATTTAAATTGTAAAAACCCTTGTTCCAAATTTGGATGGACTGCACCAATTTTTGCATTTTTATTGAAGTCAACAATAGTGAGTTGCCTGTTGTTTGCAGAGGGCCTACCCCCTTCGGTAAAACTAGTGTCAGTAGTACAAATACCTATTGATCTATACATTTATTTAGTTTATAGTTTTTCGTGAAATATATGGTAATTCCATCGATTAATTATCTATAACTTGATATTCTATGTATATATACCAAGCTGTATATATACATGGACGTCATTGTTCATCTATACATGAGGTATCATAACTATCGTAGGTTATTGTTTATATCCTATCTCGCTATCCAACAAGACCATACATGGAGTATCATCATTATTATCTCGCTATCCAACAAGATCATACATGCAGTATCATGCACTATGTTTGTAGATCGCAGATATCATAAACATCTTATCATAATTATTCTCGTGTGTTAATATCACTCGTGAACTTTGTATATCTCTAATTTATATCCTATCAACTGGATATGAGAAACATGCACATTATTTATAGCTCTCACTTATTATTGTGGCTCATCATCTCTCTGAGTGTTCCATTATTATAACTCTTCTCCACCCCTTTGTAAATTCTTGTAGCACACTTAGAGCTTCCCTTCAATAGTAAACATGTAGAGAAAATATCAAAAAGTCAGTTCTATAGACAAATAGATATGATAGCTAGCTATGTTGATACCTTGATATACATGTTGACCTAATTTATAGTTTTTGTAGCAAATACCTCTTGATATAAAATTATTGTAATTATTATCGCACATTATTTATATCATAGCTCGCAATTATTATTGTGGCTCATCATCTCTCTAAGTGTTCCATTTGTATAATTCTTTACCACCCCTTTGTAAATTCTTGTAGCACACTTAGAGCTTCCTTTCAATAGAAGACAGGTAGAGATAATAGCAAAAAGTCAGTTCTATAGATAAATAGATACTATAGCTACTCATGTTGATACCTTTGTTGAGATGTAGAGAGAAAGAGAGAGAGATGGAGAGAGAGAGAGACAAGACATGCCTTTAATTTCACCCACTAATCTCAAGATCAACTTAGTTTAAATGTTTTCAAATACAGTTCGTTTATCTCTAAACTTTTATGTTGGTAAGTACCTCTAAATTTTCAATCTAAAGGTGAGAAAACTTACAGGTTACAAAATTAATAAATACATGGCAAATATCTCTTGATCTAAATATTTGTCTAGTTTATAGTGTTGGAATTAGGGTTGCAGAGAAACACACACAGCTTGGAGAAGACGAAGGAAGCTCAAGGCACACAATAGAGAGTGTTTTACTTAGTGTGCAATGGAAAGATAGATAGCCCTAGAGTGCTGGGTGTATATACAATGCACAGGGGAGAAAACCTCCTAAAGAGGGAAAAAATGCCCCGGCGGTCCTAGTGTGTTCACACACATCACTACCACATGTATATGGTAACAAATCCCCCCTGGAGTGATGCGGTGAACGAGAGCTGGCAAATGAGTAAAGGGAAGTGCCATAAAGGGAAGGGCACAAAGGGAAGTAAGCCCAAATCTTTGCGGAAATCTTCAAGCTTCTCACGAGACAATGCCTTTGTGAAAAAATCTGCAAGGTTGTCCTGTGTTGGCACATAAGCCAAGCTGATCTCTCCTGCTGAGAGCCTCTCCCTGACATAGTGGTAATGCACCTCAATGTGCTTTGTGCGAGCATGAAAAACTGGGTTCCTCGCAACTGCCAATGTGCTCTGACTGTCAATGTAGATAGTGTTGGCAGTGTCCTGTCCAACACCCAAATCAGCCATAAGGCGTCTGAGCCATACACACTCAACCGTAGCTGTGAAGACTGCCCTGTACTCAGCCTCACAACTCGAAGTGGCCACAGTAGGTTGCTTCTTGCTCAACCATGATATACATGAACTGCCAAGCATGAAACACAAACCACTTGTGGACACTCGCGTGTCAAAACAACCAGCCCAATCTGAGTCCGAAAAAGCATGTAAGTCTAGCGGCAATGATCCCCCTTGGGATAAAACAAGCCAAGATGTAAAGTGCCACTAAGGTAGCAGAAAATCCTCTTGACAGCCTGCCAATGCTTCGACCCTGGGCTATGCATAAATCTGCTGACCTGTGAGACTGCAAACTGAATATCCGGCCTCGTGTTGCATACATAAATGAGGCAGCCAACAGCAGTTTGGTAAAGAGTGACATCAGCAGGATCACCAGCATCATGTAGACTCAACTTCAAACCTGTTTCCATGGGAGTGGCAATAGGTTTGCGATCCTCAAGTCCAAACTTACATAGCAATGTTTCTATGTAACTTTTCTGACACAAGGCAATACCACCATCACACTGCTTAAACTGTATACCCAAGTAATGATGCAACAGCCCCAAATCTTTCATCTTGAAAGTAGCATTCAAATCAGCCTTAAATTCAGCAATATGTCTCTCATTTGGTCTAGTGATTAGCAAATCATCGACATAAAGAACCACAATGAGAAGTACATCATCCTCATACGTTACATACAATGTGCTTTCTGTTGGACTATTACAAAAGCCTCGTTTAACCAAATGAGTGTCAGATTTCTCATACCAAGCACGAGGAGATTGCTTCAACCCATACAAAGCCTTCTTACATCTGCACACTTTGTCCTCTTGTCCTTTTATGACAAAACTGAACCATCATTTGGAACTGAACCATCCATTGGAAACTTAGAACGCTGCATCTTACCCAAAATACAGCCTTCACAAACATGTTTGACAGGTGCTTCAAGAGGCGGCAAAGAAGCAACCATATGAGATTTCTGCAAACGCAGCAAACTGGCAAAATTCAGATGACCAAAACGTGCATGCCAAAGTTTTGCATCTGAAATAGCCCTTGAATCTGCAACAGCATTTGCAAAATTTTGTCCACACTTGTCATACAAAGTGAGCTTATACAACCCACGGCACAAAAGCCCAGATGCAACAATTTCATCACCAAAACTGAGATCATGAACTGTACATCTGTCATCCACAAATTTGACTACAAGTCCAAGTCTAGCAAGTGCGGATACAGACAAGAGATTCTTCTTGATCCCACGTACATAAAGTGCATCAACAAGTGTGAAGGAACTGCCATTAGCAATCCTTGCAGCAAGAACTGCAGCATCCTCAACATCGCCTACATCCTCAGAACCAGGACGTACATCAATGCCCTGCACAATGTTCCAGACACCCTTTGACACAAGAACATGTTGCATCATATAAGCCCACATAGGGTAGTTGTCCCCATCCAACCTGTCCTCAGCAGCAAACATCTTGAACACATCTGTGTTGTTGTTGTCAGCCATGGTAAATGCTGCACCTGATGTGGAAACTGCCCGAAAATAGGAGAAACTGAGCGGGAACAACCTGTGCTATATAGCAAAAACCGTAGAAGAGTATAAGGCACCTGTAATGCAGAAAACGGAACTGACAAAAATTCTGCACAAAATGACGAAATAGCCTGTGCAGTAATGCCTGTAGTGGAAACGGAGGCCGAAATGAGCCCAAATCAAAATTCTGAGCAGACCGAGCTCTTCGAGTTCACCCAAAATATTTGTCGACCTGCAAACGCTTGCCAAAGCTCACTGAAATCGGAGAAAGTGAGCAGGCGTGTGCTGGAGCAGCTGGCGACTAAGCCCGGGAGGACGTGACCTGCTCAAATATCAATTGTTGGAATTAGGGTTGCAAAGAAACACACACAGCTTGGAGAAGACGAAGGAAGCTCAAGGCACACAATAGAGAGTGTTTTACTTAGTGTGCAATGGAAAGATAGATAGCCCTAGAGTGATGGGCATATATACAATGCACGTGGGAAAAAACCTCCTAAAGAGGGAGAAAATGCAGCCCCGGCGGTCCTAGTGTGTTCACACACATCACTACCACATGTATATGGTAACATATAGTATTTTATGAAATATGTAGGGCAAGTAGAGTACTTAATTATCAATAATTTAATATTCTATGTACACATGGAGTTGTATACATGTATGGACACTATCCGTATTGTCATGCCATGGGTAGGACTAGCAGGCACGGCCCTGGCAACGTTCCAGACACACATGCAGTAAAGGGGTCTATATATGGAAGAGGGTCAAGGGCTTATATATATAGGACGGCTGGGAGGTTATTAGCACGTCTGTCTACCCTATGGTCTAACACGTATATACAAGGGGTATCATAATTGTTCTTATACGTTGATGTGTATATCCTAACTCACTCTCGAACTAGACTCATGATACCACTATTATTATCAAGCACTATTTACATCGTATATCAAAGATAAGAAAACATGTGCTGTAGAATTCTTAGCTCAGCTCTCACTCAGTTTTGGCACCAAGATTACATCTGGTTTAGATGGTTTGGTCATACAGAAGGATGGGAGATGTTCGCGAGGGCTCATTCACAGATTTCATGCAGAGATAATATGGAGAGATGTGTACATATAGGGACACTATCCATCTATACATATATACATGTAGGGACACTATCGAACTATACAAGGGGTAAAATATTTGTTGTATGTTAGTGTTTATATCCTATATCACTATTCAACTAATTAACTAGCGGTGCCTTATTATTATCACATATTAGTTATCTTGTAGCTTGCGCACATGTTCTACATTATTGTTTCTATCTTATCTCAACATGCAGCTAGACTAGAGCTTTCATTTTTATTATCATGCATTATTTATATTGTAGCGCACATATATTGTAATTGTTATGTAGCAAATGCCTCGTGATCTATATACATACTTGTCTAGTTTATAGTATTCTGTGAAATATATAGGGCAAGTATAGTGCTTACTTATCTATAACTTTCAATATTCTATGTATATGCATGGAACTATCCATCTATACAAGGGGTATGATATTCTTATAGGTTAATGTGTATATCCTAACTCACTACTACTCCACGCATACTTATTCCTTTAATACTCTTCTTTGCGTGTGACCAAGAATGACGCTTAGTTATCAATTCAAATAACTAACTAAGCCTCATGTGACCATAGCCTAACTAATTTGTCCTAAAAAACATGGCCCAAAAAGTGAATTCTTTCACATGGACGTCGAGTGACTCGAGTCCCTGTCATCATCAACTTCACTATTCAAGGCAAAGAGGTGGGACTACGTCCAAGTTGGTTGGCAGCAGTGTAACATCTAATGGCCTAGTAACTTGTGTGTAGCAAAAGAAAACATAAACATAGTGAGCATTTCATTAGCATAGATTCCTAATGAGCATAGAAAGAGTGCTTGGATAGAGAGATGGATTAGACTTTAGTGTCTGGATGGATTAGGCTTGAGGGAAATCCAGCATTAAGCTTAACCTGAGCGTGCTCTTGATTCAAAAGGTGTGTACTGGAGGTTCTCATATGCTCAATAGCAGTAACCCCTCCATTGATAGAGTTTCTGGGAGCCATACTAACCATGGACGCATAAGAAGCTGGGAGAGCTTGAAATAACGTTCCTGAATTCCCAAAATGCCCTTCAAATTTTCCAAAATTCCCAAAATATCCCTAGTTCACTACAAGAGGCTATTCATATTAGCGACGCTCACACAGCGACGCTCAAAAAAAAAAATTCCCGACGTCGCTATGAGCGTCGCAAATTTACAAGTAAATTTGCGACGCTCATAGCGACGCCGGCTGGGCTAAAAAAAATAACAGAGAGCGCCCAAAAACTCAGATCTCAGATCTGAGTTTTTCGGCGCCCTCAAGCAAGGAGCAGGTAACGCTCTCCCTCTCTCTCTCTCTCTCTCTCTCTCTTTCTTCTCCACACACACACACACACACACACACGAGGAGAGGAAGGAGAGGCAAGTATGCTCCTTCCCTCTCCTCACTCTCATGTTCCCTTCCCCTCTTTCTCTCTCCCTCTCTCTCTCTCTCTCTCTCTCTCACACACACACACACACACACATAGTGTTTTTGAGAGAGAGAGAGAGAGAGAGAGAGAGAGAGAGAAAGAGTACAAACATAAACAAAAACACACACACACATACATAAACAAAGAATGCACACACACATTGAGAGAGGAAAAGAGAGAGAGAGCATGCATAAACAAAAAACGCACACATTGAGAGAGGAAAAGAGAGAGAGAACATGCATAAACAATTAACGCACACATTGAGAGAGGAAAAGAGAGAGAAAACATGCATAAACAAAAAAACGCACACACAATGAGACAGAAAGAGAGAGAAACTAATTTAACGTCGTAGGAAACTAATTAAAATTAAAAGACCTAAAGATCTAGCCGACGAGGAGTTGAACTCAAGACCTATTATTCAAAAGGGAAATGACATAACCAATCTATCATACTTGGCGTGGGTGATACCAAGGTTATACCATTTATCTCTTTTTATTGGCACACACATCCACACACGCGCACACACACAAGAAGAAGAGAGTTATAACGTCGTAGGAAACTATCCTAAAAGACGTTAAAGATTAGGTTCGATGTAGACGTACGTCAAATTAGATTTAGGTTTATTTAAGTTAAATTAGATTAGATTTAGTTTTATTTTTAGTTAGATTTACGTTTATTTACGCTAGATTTAGATTTACGTTATATTAGATTACACTACAAGAGGTTGTGTGCTCTTGTGACGCTGTTAACGACGAAAATACACTGGGTTTTTATAACCCCCAGCGTCGCTAATAGCGTCGCTACGAGAGCGTCGCTATATGCGACTCTATATGCGACGCTATAGGCGTCGCTATATGCGTCTCTATATAGCGACGCATATAGCGACGTTTACACAGAAGTCTATAGCGACGCTCATAGTGATGCTACAGAGCCATAAATAGCGACGCCGGAGAGAAATTTTTTTTGGTGACAGGGCATTGAATGCCCTGCCACCCATCAACCATATTGTATTTGATTCACTTTTTTAAAAAAGTGCAAGGGAAGATAATAGACCCAAAATAGTCACCCACAAGACGCATTGTTTTCAAAATTGACAAGCGTAAAATTGACAATTGTACACATCATAGGCAAAATGAATTGATTGGCAAATGTAATAATGAACATTGTACAAACATCATAGGCATAAAGAATGTGGCAAAATGAACTGCGGTGATAAATGTAATAATATACATGGTTCAAAAAGACGTATAAAATCCGTCTCATGATACATAAGCTATGAGAAACCCTAAACTAATGCTATCTAGCTACGGCTAAACTGACGTCGTCTAGTCGACGTCTCATCACGTCCAAGTCGTATCTGTCGGATTCTGCAAAAAAAGACAATAAGACAGCTTTCAGTAAGTATAAACATATAACGACATTTATAAAACAATACAAAAAATAGAAAGAGGTAAACCCTAATCTAACCATGCCGCCGCAAGAACTCAGAATGTCCATCAGGGGTTTAAGCCCTTCCTG
>NC_140936.1:78438990-78516490 GCF_014529385.1 Adiantum capillus-veneris
CCTATATTCCATTGACGGCTTTGTTCACCCGCTTCAATATGCAGGTATCGCAGTCTATGGAGACCTAAATCTAATCTAATATAACGTAAATCTAAATCTAGCGTAAATAAACGTAAATCTAACTAAAAATAAACCTAAATCTAATCTAATTTAACTTAAATAAACCTAAATCTAATTTAACGTAAGTTTACATCTAACCTAATCTTTAACGTCTTTTAGGATAGTTTCCTACGACGTTATAACTCTCTTCTTCTTGTGTGTGTGCGCGTGTGTGGATGTGTGTGCCAATAAAAAGAGATAAATGGTATAACCTTTCTATCACCCATGCCAAGTATGATAGATTGGTTATGCCATTTCCCTCTTGAATAATAGGTCTTGAGTTCAACTCCTCATCGGCTAGATCTTTAGGTCTTTTAATTTTAATTAGTTTCCTACGACGTTAAATTAGTTTCTCTCTCTTTCTCTCTCAATGTGTGTGCGTTTTTTTGTTTACGCATGTTTTTTCTCTCTTTTCCTCTCTCAATGTTTGCGTTTTTTGTTTATGCATGTTCTCTCTCTCTTTTCCTCTCTCAATGTGTGCGTTTTTTGTTTATGCATGCTCTCTCTCTCTTTTCCTCTCTCAATGTGTGTGTGCACGTTTTTGTTTATGTTTGTACTCTTTCTCTCTCCTCTCTCTCTCTCTCTCTCTCTCTCTCTCTCTCTCTCAAAAACACTATGTGTGTGTGTGTGTGTGTGTGAGAGAGAGAGAGAGGGAGAGAGAAAGAAGGGAAGGGAACATGAGAGTGAGGAGAGGGAAAGAGCATACCTGGCTCTCCTTCCTCTCTTCGTGTGTGTGTGTGTGTGTGTGTGTGTGTGTGTGTGTGTGGAGAAGAAAGAGAGAGAGAGAGAGAGAGGGAGAGCGTTACCTGCTCCTTGCTTGAGGGCGCCGAAAAACTCAGATCTGAGATCTGAGTTTTTGGGCGCTCTCTGTTATTTTTTTTAGCCTAACCGGCGTCGCTATGAGCGTCGCAAATTTACTTGTAAATTTACGACGGTCATAGCAACGCTGGGAAAAAAAATTTTGAGCGTCGCTGTGTGAGCGTCGCTAATATGAATAGCCTCTTGTAGTGTATGATGTGTACAATTGTCAATTTTACGCTTGTCAATTTTGCAAACAATGCGTCTTATGGGTGACTATTTTGGGTCTATTATCTACCCTTGCACTTTTTTTAAAAAGTGAATCAAGTACAATATGGTTGATGGGTGGCAGAGCATTCAATGCTCTGTCACCAAAAAAAAATTCTCTCGGACGTCGCTATTTATGGCTCTGAAGTGTCGCTATAGACTTCTGTGTAAACGTCGCTATAACCGTCGCTATGATCGTCGCTATGAACGTCTCTATATAGCGATGGTTTTAACGACGCCGGGGGTTATAAAAACCCAGTGTATTTCCGTCGCTAACAGCGTCACAAGAGCACACAACCTCTTGCAGTGGTTATGAGATTAAATTTCTCCAAAGATTAAAAAATTTATAGCTTTTTAGAAGGAGAGTGATTGTGTATGAATACATGATGCTAAAACTAGAATTTGAGTTGGTTAAGTAGGCTTTGGAGATGAAAAACAGTATAAAATGGATCTCAATTGTCAAAAAGGAATAAAGATTAGAAAATTTTGAACTATCCAAGGGTATTTTGGGAATTTTTGAAATTTGAGGGGTATTTTGGAAATTTCCACAAATTAAACGGGTATTTTGGTAATTTTTCCTTTTCAATTTCAAAAATGCCGGTTAAGAGCAAGGGGAAAAGGAGAAATTCCATCATAAAATATAAAAAAATAGTCTAAAATCCAAAAAATAAACCTAATGTTCTGTTAGCAAATTCAAAGAAAAGGAATTTTGTATGTTTGAAAAAATGATTTCTCCCGAACACTGCAGTCACTCTCTCTCTCTCTCTCTCTCTCTGTGTGTCTCTCTCTCTCTCGGAATCAAATATCACACACTCTGGAGCGCCATAATGGAGAAACGACATGAATCAGTGGGCGCGCCTCTGGACGGTTATGCTATTTCTGGAAAAATTAATATTCATTTCTAGGCTTTTGTAGGCAAAGCCATTGCTTGTGATGACCCACGCTCTAGCCAGCCACACACGCGCCACACAGAATATGATCCACACTTCATGACGTTGGCACAGCAGCCTGCAGAACCGTCCAGAGCGACTCCTTCTTCCAAAAACACACACACACACACACAAAAATGCTGCCACGCAGCTACAACCATTCTCTTCTCGCGCAACATGTCTTCTCTTTGTGACGCATCTTCCGCAGTCTGTTTTTGTAATGTTTTAGCTTGGCTACGTTACTACAGCACACATGTTTGAACAAGCCTACTATCCTCAAATGCATGTACAGGCTGACACAACCGCCCAAGCTTGAATAAGCTTCTCCTCAAGCTAGCACTTTATTACCTACTGCTGAGGTACAGCACGTGAGTCCACCTGCATCCCCTCATTCCACTTTCTCCGGTCAGCTAGGACATCTCCACCAGCTTCAAGCATGCCGACGTTGGCAACGAGCTCATATGGGCACTCAGGTCGAGCACCAGCTCATCTCCACCTTCGAGACTACCAACTGGCTCGTACGTGCAGTCAATTCGAAGAAGACGTATCAGCAACAAGAAGAGAATTAAAGGCCAGATCTATAGCCCCATACTACGAGTTCCATTTATATCGAAAGGCTGACCTCACAGCGTTATACTGGAGGACAATATATATGGCTTTGGAATGGTACTATGTGATGCATTTTGTTTCAAGTGTTAGTTTTAAGCCTTTCAATTTTGCTTGCAGCTTTGAAGATGTGAATTTAGAAAATAGGTAACGGTGATGGCGTGGGAGTACACTCTATGGCTGTTAATTTTGTGCAGAGATTTTGTGGTACCCTCAATATTCAGAGGCTTGGTTTGCTAATGGTGTTAATGTCAGGTTTGCTAACGGCAAACTTTTCTTGTACATGACTAGTGAAGCTTGGAGTGAGATAGGCATGAAGAGTGTGGCCCATATACATGTTGTGATGGATTGGTCCAAGAGGGTATTAGAGGGTGGCCACACATTTGTTCCTATGAGTCAAGCATCACCGATTCTCAATTCTTCCAAGAATATGAGCATGACTTCACAAAGCGAAGCTCTAGAATATAAGCAAGCTACAAAGTCCTTCACCCTTGTCAGAAAAGGTTGCTTGGATGCTTCTCTAGATCATCATAGAAGTCAAGCTCAGTTACTAAGTTATGAAGAGCTCATACCTTTAGCAAGCCTAAAGTTCAATTTATTTTTTGTGCTTTTTGTTTCTACCCTCCCTTCTATATGCGATGAAAATCATCCAACAGTTTGTTAATTTAAACAATTTCAATATGCTACTATGACATTGTTAATACCACCTTTTGATTAATGGTCCTCTTTTGTGTAGATGCTTAAAATAACTAGGTCGTGTAGAATTTTTAAAAAGCCACAAAAGTTCAATGAGTCGTATGATAAAGAGGTGAGATCGATGAAAAAAATATGAAAATTAAAAGATGTTCTCACATAGATATTGTTTTACTAATTGATGTGTGGGATGCATAAGGTTGTGGTGGAGCTACTGAGTAATCACCGCATGGAGGCTATTGCAATGGATGCATTGAACTTAGACGATGTAGATGATATGTATGGTCTTTGGCCAACTTTAAAAGACCTAAAGAGCATACACAAAGCACATTTTAAAAACCTCGCAACTAGCAAATCACAACAAGAACACCTTTTGAGATGTTATGTGGAGAGGATTGCTTCCACTAAAACCTCTTTTTAAAGGCCCTTGGAATTCTATTCTCTTTAGAATTGAAGCCCTGATGTATCTCTAGTTAGTGAAGGATCATTGCTTGGCACGAGCATGACTAAAATTTGTAATTTCTTGATCATGTTAATATAATCCATTCATTGTTGAGTTTTGACCCAAAAAAAAGAACTCTCCAAAGTCCTTGTTTATGCTTATCTTCAATGTAATCAATCTCTCAAAACAATCTATCTACCTTATGAGCAACGCCACAAAGTATTTGTGCAATTTGGCTGTAAGCTTTTAAATAAAAACTTGTCTTAGAAACACGACAATAGTCTAACTAACGGGACAAGACATTGAATTGTTTAAAGAAGTAAGCCGGCTATGGTCATGCGAGGCCTCCAAAGTCCTTAATTGTTTATGCTTATCTTCAATGTGATCAATCTCTCAAAACAATCTTGGGGAGTTAACACTAGGTTGGTAACCTACCAGGACATAAAAGTGTCCTTTCACTAGGGTTTTGAAAAAAACCTCCAAAACCATAGTAGATCCACTCATTTTGTAAAATCCTTTCATGAGGTTATAGTTCAAGGCCTACTACACATGGAAAAAATAAGAAACTTGTAAAATTTCTCATCTTTTGGTCACACCAAGCCTCCAAAGTTGATGGACCAGTACATTTTTATCAAAACAGTCATTTCTTACATTTTGTTGCATAAAAATAAGATTACGGATTTTTGTAGGACTTGAGATAAATTCCCTAGTTAACTTCAATGGGTTGGTGATCAGAACATATGATTGCTTCTCACTCACTATTTTTTGTTTTGCCAAAAGAAATAGGTACAAAAAAGTTGAATTTTTACCATTCTGCAAACCTATCATCAAAGTTTCTATAGCCACGCTCAATACAAATACTATATGCATGTTTTCTTAGTTCCCTATTCTCCTTTAGGTTCATAAGGAGCCATGGAGCATGTGAAAAGAATAATACATCTCTTACCAAGGGGAATCTTGGGGACAAAGATGAAGTACTAAATACAGCAAACATGAAAAAACTGGATTCAACATTATGAGTTGTAGAATCCCATAGAAACTATTCAATATCTAGCCAAATTTTATCCTTATGACTAGATATGGTTACTACGTACAAAATGCATGTAGTTGTTACAAGAAACTAACAATATTGAAAAAGCCATACTTGATATACTAGAATGTTTCATTTTCTTCCACTACAAGAGGTTATGTACTCTTGTGACGCTCTTAGCGACGGAAACACACTGGGTTTTTATAACCCCCGGCGTCGCTATAACCGTCGCTAAAAGCGTCGCTACGAGAGCGTCGCTATATGCGTCTCTATAAGCGTCGCTATAGGCGTCGCTATGAGCGTCGCTATATAGCGACGCTCATAGCGACGCCTATAGCGACGCTTATAGCGACGCTCTCACAGAAGAGTATAGCGACGTATATAGCGACGCTACAGAGCCATAAATAGCGACGCATATAGCGACGCCTGAGAGAATATTTTTTTGGTGGCAGGGCATTGAATGCCTGCCACCCATCAACCATATTGTACTTGATTCACTTTTTAAAAAAAGTGCAAAGGTAAATAATAGACCCAAAATAGTCACCCACAAGACGCATTGTTTGCAAAATTGACAATTGTACACATCATAGACAAACTGAATTGATTGGCAAATGTAATAATGACAATTGTACAACATCATAGGCATAAAGAATTGATTGGCAAAAGGAATTGCGGTGACAAATGTAATAATATACATGGTTCAAAAAGACGTATAAAATCCGTCTCATGATACATAAGCTATGAGAAACCCTAAACTAATGCTATCTAGATACGGCTAAACTGACGTCGTCTAATCAGACGTCTCATCGCGTCCAAGCGGCGTATCTGTCGGATTCTGCAAAAAAAGACAATAAGACAGTTTTCAGTAAGTATAAACATATAACGACATTTATAAAACAATACAAAAAATAAAAAAGAGTAAACCCTAATACTAACCATGCCGCTGCGAGAACTGAGAATGTCCATCAGGGCGTTTAAGCCCTTCCTGCCTGCGTACTCGCGCTCGTACGGTGTGGGATCACGTCCTGTCATCGACCACTGTCAAAACATACAAAGATTTCATTATGTTAGAACTAAAAAACTCATAAACCCTAAACTATCGAACATGCATAAAGAGCAATGTGAAAAGACTTACAAAATCGGCCTCAAATGATGCCCATCCACCGCTCCCCAAGTGGTGCAAGCTCCCTGCCTCTACTCGCGCTCTGGCTGCATCCTTTTGTTGCTTCCACTTGTCGGGATTCTCGCGCGCTGCTTTCTTCGCATTCTTCCAATCTTCTTTGGCCAGCCAATCTGGCCTATTCCACCCATTCTTGATTGCTTTTTGCACTTCGGAACGCTTGTGTTTGCAGTATTCGCGCATTCGAATCTTCATCAGGTCTTCATTGAAGCGCTGATCCCGTGTTGGAACGGGAAACTCATCATGAAGTATGCTGATGACTCTGTTTTTTAAATCACTTGGTACTTCACTCCATTTGTTTAGTATATAGTGTCTAAACAGCTGAGAGCAAAGACCACGCATGCGCGAGATCACCTTCTTGCCGTCATCATCCATGATGATGCCGCCGCTGATGTCGACGGAGTAAGGCAAGCCCTCTGGCCGGTGACGCGTGAACCTGGGTGTCCCGGCAGGGGTCTCTAGCGGCGTGTCGATGGGGGTACGGACGTCAGGTGTCTCCACCGGCGTCTGGGCCCCGAAGCGAGGAGTGTCGAGTGGGGTGGCTCCTGGCGGAGTAGGTAGAGGTGTGTAGCTTCTAGGAACAGTCAGCCGTGCAAAACCTGGCGTAGACGGCGATGCTGTGGCTGGTGTGGGGGCGGGCAAAGAAGGGGAGGGTAAAGAGCCTCGTCGAACACGAGGCGGTGTGGAGGCATCGGTGGCGGAATCCCCACAACAACCGCCACCGCCACCACTAGAGCGCCGGTGTCTAGAAGAGTGTGACGCTCGTCTCGTCGACGCCGAAGCTTCGGAGCGCGCCGAATGCTCCGAAAGAGAGGGAGATGCGGATGGTGTAGGAACGCGCGATGATGCGCCAGAGCGATGACGCTCCACGTACCACTGTCTCTGCTGCGGTGACAAAGAAGAAAGAAACTCCTCATCATCCATACCTGCATTAAACACACGAATATTTAAACTTAATATTGAATGAATAGAGTAGACAATGACGCAAAGACCATTAAATACAATGACGTAATGACGCATATAAATACAATGACGTCTTGTCCGTCGCACAGCATGCTTGCATTGATTACAAGGACATAAGACCCTCGTTGAGAGATAGGTGTTTCGGTTGGACGGTCCCACATCCTCGTCGCTACTCATAATGAGGATAAAAAACTTATAACCTAGACAACAAATTTAATATTCTATTGGCATTCTTCGTCTTATCTCTCTCTCTCTCTCTCTCTCTCTCTCTCTCTCTCTCTCTCTCTCTCTCTCTTTACCTCACATTCTCTAGTCATGTCCAATCCCCGCACACCTCGGTCTAGAGGTGCACGGAGATCAGAACCACCGGGTTATAATCTCGTCTTTATTGGTCAATACCTATATTTGTGGGTACAAGAAATCTAGACACCCACGTCTACATGATACTGCATGTAGTGGACAAAATCCCTTTGCCTCTTCTCTAGCTGTAGCACTTCACTTCATCTTAACATCTTTTCACAGTAGATCTTTTCACTGTTCGTCTAACTCTAAACCCTAAACCGTAAGTAATTCTTGCGTGGACTCGATCTAACGTAAATAAGCGTAAATCTAAATAAACGTAAATCTAACTAAAAATAAAGCTAAATCTAATTTAACGTAAGTCTAATGACTAGAGGTTGTCTAGATGGTCATTGTGTCGGGGATGTAGTGACTCTTGCCGCCCTGAAGATCCACCTTCTTCCCTATCTTCTGAAGACATTTCACCAGTACTTTTGGATCGACGGAGCCCACTATGAGAGAAGGCAGCAATACCCTATATTCCATTGAGGGCTTTCTTCACCCGCTTCATGCAGGCATCGCAGTCTATGGAGACCCGCATCTAATCTAATATAACATAAATCTAAATCTAGCTTAAATAAATGTAAATCTAGTTAAAAATAAACCTAAATCTAATTTAATGTAAGTCTACATATAACCTAATCTTTAACGTTTTTTAAAATAGTTTCCTACGACGTTATAACTCTCTTCTTCCTGTGTGTGTGCGCGTGTGTGGATGTGTGTGCCAATAAAAAGAGATAAATGGTATAACCTTTCTATCACCCATGCCAAGTATGATAGATTGATTATGCCATTTCTCTCTTGAATAATAGGTCTTCAGTTCAACTCCTTGTCGGTTAGATCTTTAGGTCTTTTAATTTTAATTAGTTTCCTACGACGCTCCCTTAGTTTCTCTTTCTTTCTCTTTCAATGTGTGTGCGTTTTTTTGGATCGTATGCATGTTTTCTTTCTCTTTTCCTCTCTCAATGTGTGCGTTTTTTGTTTATGCATGTTCTCTCTCTCTTTTCCTCTCTCAATGCGTGCGTTTTTTGTTTATGCATGCTCTCTCTCTCTTTTTCTCTCTCAATGTGTGTGTGCATTCTTTGTTTATGTATGTGTGTGCGTTTTTGCACTCTCTCTCTCTCTCTCTCTCTCTCTCTCTCTCTCTCTCTCTCTCTCTCTCTCTCTCTCTCTCTCAAAAACACTATATGTGTGTGTGTATGTGTGTGTGTGTGAGAGAGAGAGCGAGGGAGAGAGAAAGAAAGGAAGGGAACATGAGAATGAGGAGAGGGAAGGAGCATACCTGTCTCTTCTTCTTCTCCTCGTGCGTGTGTGTGTGTGTGTGTGTGTGTGTAAAAGAAAAAGAGAGAGAGAGAGAGAGAGAGAGAGTGAGGGAGAGCGTTACCTGCTCTTTGCTTGAGGGCGCCGAAAAACTCAGATCTGAGATCTGAGTTTTTGGGCGCGCTCGGTTATTTTTTTTACCCCAGCTGGCGTCGCTATGAGCGTCGCTATAAGCGTCGCTATGAGCGTCGCAAATTTACAAAGAAATTTGCGACGCTCATAGCGACGCTTATAGCGACGCTTATAGCGACGCTCATAGCGACGCCGGGAATTTTTTTTTTGAGCGTCGCTGTGTGAGCGTCGCTAATGTGAAGAGCCTCTTGTAGTGTTCTATAATTGAAAAAATCAACCATCGTTGTCTACTATGCAAAATAGGGTATTAGGTGCCCCAAAACTCAAGGAATATTAGCTTTATGTTACAATATGCGACATAGAAAATCAAAACTGCATTTGGATATCATGAAAGCCACCAAAAAAATCATAGAAGAGCTAAAATTGGCTTAAAAACAGGATTTGACAATTTTTGTAATTTGGCCATAACTTACAACTTTAATATTTATTTCTCCCTAGAAGCATCAGGACATGTTGAGGACTACTAAAGATAGTTCTCTAGCATTATAGACCTCACAAACATGAATTCTAGAGTGGTATAGTTGCAAAAAGTTGAAAAAAGCCAAAAAAAGGACCCGTTTTTTCACATAGTTTAGGTTGTGAAATGTTGTGCAAGGACAAGGTTAAAGATGGAATTGATATTCCAAAAAAATGTCGAGTTTTTTTCAGCTCATGAGACAACTTTCTAGACAGATAGCACCTGAAAATCCATTTTGAAACTCTTGACATAATTCAAGGAAAATGGTCACTTAACAGGACATAAAAGTGTCCCATTACCAACCTAGTGTTAAGATAAATTTCTTTTGAGCATTGCTACAAAGTATTTGTGCAATTTGGCTATAAGATTTTAAAATAAAAACTTGTCTTAGAAACACGACAATAGTCTAACTAACGGGACAAGACATTGAATTGTTTAAAGAAGTAAGGCTATGGTCATGCGAAGCTTAGTTATCAAAACTTTGAACTGGTTACTAAGCGTCATTCTTGATCACACGCTTAAAAGAGCATAAAATGAATAATTATGCCTACCCTATGTATCTAGCTATGCTGATTTTGGCATAATGGTAAAGTGGAAGACATATTTAAGACGTTGAATGAATAGCTAAGCCTTGTGACCATGCAAGAGGCTTAGTTATTCATCTAATGCTCTGGATATAGTTGGCATAGTTATCTATAACTAATAACTAAGCCTCGTGGAATAATAGCTTAAACGAATTGTAAGACATGTATATTTGAACTTGAAATGTAAGATAATAGAGATGTTGACAAACTTCTGGTAGTTATAATAGCATTTTCTGTAGGTTTTCTTTTGACATGAATTTTATCTATTCTTTACAAGCAAAAATGTGAGCTACCCTGTATAAAACACACTAAAATGTTAAAGAATATTAAAACCATGGAAATTTGTAGGGCAAGGGTGACTGTCAAGAATTAACCCTAGCTCTATTCCAATATTTCCAAATGAAAAATGAGTTTTCCATGCGGAAGTTCTAATATACCCAAGCTCTCAAAATTGACCGTAACTCTAACCTATATATAGTTTTTTAATTGTGTCACCTCCAATATTTCCAATTGAAAAATAAGTTTTCCAAGTGGAAGTTCTAATATACACAAATGGAAAACTTTTCAAGTTGGTTGTTTGAAATTTTCCCATGTAAAAATAATTGGGTTTCCATGATGTGATAAGTAAAACCTAGGAAGGAAAGTCTGGATTTCTTTATGGTAAAGATTCCTATAATTAAGTATTTACATCATGGAAAATATGTTCTTATATTCCAACATGGAAATGAAAACATCATGCTTTTCTCATAATGAAAAGGGGAATTCCTATCTAAATTTACATTTCAAACTAGAAATCCTTAGAGGAAAATTGACCCCTTTTCCAAATAGAAATTTGTCACGAAGTTCTTGTGCAAGGGCCGGATCAAATTGGTATTTGGGGCGAACGAAAGGGACATTTGGTGATGGAGCATCGACGTGAGGACTGGAATGCCTCAACCGGATGGCAGCAATTACGGGGCAGCCTTGAGAGAATGTAGGCATGGCTGCCTCGAGAGCAAGTTGTTGAGAGGCTTCAGGAGCATGACTTGCAGCTTGATGGGTAGCAACTTCAAGGGGCCTGGCATGGATGGATTTAACCAAAGCAGGTTCTTCAACAGTAAGGCTCCCAAGGAAGGAAGCAATGACCAGGTCATCACAATCAGCATTAGCATCTGCACTGAGCCGGTTCAGTGTGGATTTAACCACAGTGGTCACTCCAGTGTCAGGGTAAGCGGCTTCAGCTGTACCCGCAAGGGTGGCTGCAATATCGATGGACATTGCAGTATCATCTTGGGCTGCTACTTCTTCTTCTGCAGGTATGGCGGAAAACTCGGCCACAGAAGGTGCGTCTGCAGGGGTGGTAGCAGCATCATGGGCTGCCACGTATTCTTCTTAAGGGGTGGCGGCAATCTTTGATGCAGGCGTGGCACCTCCGTCTGCAGCGTGGGAAGGAACAGCGGCAAGAGAATATTGGCATGCTGGCTGGGCAGCGCCAGAAAGGGGTAGGGCTTGGGCCGGGTAAGTTGAACGTCCACAGTACGCTCTGCAGGAACCAGGTTTCCAAGACAGGTTTCCAAGAAAGGCCTCGATGATGGTGACGTTACCATCAGAATCGGCATCCGCTTCTTTGCAATATGAGGAGGAATCAGCAGTTGCACTTGCAACAGAGGTTGGCTCCTGCACCGAGGAAGAGGGAGGCTGCAGGGTTCGTGCAGCGTCTTCGTCTTCTTCATCAGTGGTATGCACGGCTCGGCAGGAGAGTACGCTCTGCTTGAAGGAAGATGCAGGGGCAGAGCTGTGCGCGCAGCGTGGGTTAATAAGCAGGGTGGCGGGAGGCCCAAGGCCGGGGATTAAGAAGGCGGCGTCTGCACCACGAACATTGAGGGGTTGGGGATGACGTTTATGTCGTGGTTTGTCCCAGGAAGCAAGGTCTGCCGCCAGCGGCGCGTACTCTGTAGCACACTGCCCGTGCATGGAGGAAGTCTTTGGAACCGGCTGTTTTGCTGTGGGTGTGTGGAAGCCCTCGAGCAGGAAATGAGTCTCATCCCAGGAGTGCAGATGCGGAGCAGGTGCTGGGCTCCGGCAGGCCTGCAGTTCGCGAGGCATGAGTGCCAGATTTGCAGCGGGTGAGGGTTATGGAAGCAAGGGTGAGCATAGGCGATAGAAGCAGGGCTTCAGCCTGCTGTCTGGTTGCTCTGATACCATGTGAGAATGAGGAGAACTCACTGAGAAGGTGAGAGAGAGAGAAGGGACAGAGAGATACGCAGAGCATGGCAAGGAGATGTTGTTCCATTACTAGAGGTGGGTTTGGATATTTATCGGCTTGCTTGCCATCGTGACGAAGGCAGCCGAGCCGGTTGCCAGTCAGTGCCAACCGGCTGCCAGTCGTTGAGCAAAAATGTCAACGCGGGATGCACACGCAGGCTCGAACTCAGGACATCGGCCCTCTGGGAGCAATGCTTTACCGCTACGATGCACGCAGGCGCACGTGTAGATCTTGCAGCTGGTGCATCATAGCGCACTGAATTCTGCTGCCCCATCAAAAAGTGCCGTGACCGGCTGCACAGGTTTCGCCCACCTACATGTCGGCTACCAGGCCGATATTTATCTAGAGCCACCAGAGGTACAGTTATATACAGTTACAGTGTTCACATGATTCATAGGGATGTGTGCCTTTTGGCATCACGAACGATGACATGGGTTAGTGGCTGATGTGGATGATGACATGGATTAATATTCCAACAACAAGCAATGACTCTGCCTACTCCGCCAGAGTAGAAAAAGGGGGTCTAGCTCTCTACCTCAACAGCATGCGCCTGCAAGCAGCTGATCCTCCCTACTGGGTCTTTCCCTTCTTCAGAAATCCTGACCCCATTAACTCTCCTGCACATGGACCTTATATAACCCTTAATCAGCTGCTGCATTCCTCACCTCCTAATGATTCATGCATGCGCAGCCATCAATTATATATTCCACCTCACATTTCTGTACCTAATTAGAGCTCATGGGCGGGGGCGGCATCTCTTTTGTTTAGCTCAGGGTCTAATTGCAGCTCTTCTTTTATAAATAAACTATCCATTAAGAATCTGGTGGGTAGGAGAGGCAAGATGTCACGAAGCTCCTCCTCTTCTTTGGCTTGTTGAAGAAGCCTTCTCGTCCTTTTCCTGAAACGATATAATCCTAGCCCAAGTAAGAAACACATCACAATGCAGAAGGGAATGATTCCAGTGAGGGTGATGAGAGGAAATTGAGTAGGCGTGGACACCGATGCTATTTTCAAGTGTGTGACAAAGTCATTTTTACGGACAATGGTAGTTTCCTGTGACGAGTAAATTGTGCCTGGGGACGTTGCCGTGTAGTTAGTGCAAACGGATTTGATCGAGTGGAAGCACAAAGGCTTCTCTACATAGCGCTCTGGTGTATTCAAGAAGACCCTACATTGAGGCCCCATGCTGCAACAGTGGTGAAATGGCTCGAAGGCTGCGATCCCAATGTTCCACAGCCCCCTCATGTACAAAACAAACAGCTCTGAGGCACTCAGAAACAAAAAACTATCTTTAGCCCCAAGAATCTCGTGTACTATTTGTTTCACTAGTTGAGCTATTTAATTGTTCAACAATTTGTTAAGCTGGCACTTTCACATATATATATTATTTTGATCCGAAGTGAAACTAGTTGCTTTTTGTCCCACAATCATGGTTTGCTAGGCTAAGGTGATACCCTTGTACTTTAAAGCCTACTATGTAGGTAAAACATCTCGCTGAGACTATTCAATTGCTAGCTAAAATTGGGTGACATTAGCAAATTGCTACCGTAGAATGTGTGTGTGTGTGTGTGTGTGTGTGTGTGTGTGTGTGTGTGTGAGAGAGAGAGAGAGAGAGAGAAGAGAGAATTTGAGTTGATCTAATTAATCCACCATCGCTATAAATGTGAGAGGGTTCCCTCTCAAAAGCAAGTGTTCAAGCCCGAACTCCAGACTCTGGAGAGCAATAATATAGAAGACTCATTAAAACACTTGTTGCTCAACAATGGCAAGGGTGTCATCAAAGGGTATGTTCACCTAAGAATTTTATCCATAAGAAGTTGACCATATATCGCGAATTCCTTTATTCACTTGTTAGGCCCAGGTCTAGGAGGGCCTCCTCACTATCTTTCATGGGCATGGTGGTGTGGGGATCAACGGTTCGAAGCATGAAAGGCACTTGATGCACTTTTGTAATTTTGGGTCAAAGCTCTAAACTTAGGTAAACTTTGTAAATTAGGCACTTATAGGGCGTCACCTGATGGCCTAACCACTAATTCATTCGTGTCCACATGTAGAAATATATGCAAGCTAGCTTGATGTTGTAAATGGACCAATGTAAATATGAGAAACTTAGTAAATTCAAAAATTCTTTAAATTCAAGGCACCGAATATATGGGCCTGATCTTGCTCATCGTGCCCAAAATCACACCTTTTATGAATGTATGCCCCAAAATCACACTAAATATATGGTCATGATCTTGCTTCCCATACTCAGATAGAGAGGAGGCTAGCAGGACTAACATAGTGATAGATAGTCTTAATCGCACCCTAAAGAGACGAAGACAAGTTTATGCAACTAGTGTAATTCTTAGAGTAATATGATAAGGTGGTGGTCACGTGAGGGATCAATTATCCGTTTGGGTAATTGAGGCTATTGAGCCTCCTGTGCATTGAATGAGCGATAATTGAGCCATGGCCACGATCACGCGTGAGCACAATTACCAATGTTTACCTGCATGTGACCGTCAACAGAAGCTGCATGAAGGATATTACCTTTGCTAGCAGATAGGGAAGAGAGAGGATCTAGAGAGAGAACATTGATTCCTTTGAAACTTGCCTGCATTAAATGTATTACAAACCCCCCACAATGCAACTATGCCAAAGTTGGCACAGTTACAAAAGGCTATGCTCGGTAGCACTGAACTAGCTCAGTAGGATACGTGTGACCACTTGTGGCTTAGTTGTCTGCCCAAGTTTTGCGTGACCACCCCCTAATCAGAGATATATGCATCTTATACTTGGCTGATTTTCACCTTCTTTCCTCTACAAACCCTAGAAACTCATGAAAAGGTTGGAGGAAAAGTGTATCCTTGTCTTACAATATACGAAGGAGTTCTAATAATTCAACACACCACTACAACATGGGCTCTTCAACTACAAGTGCACGAACTCTACTTGCAAGAAGCAACCAAATGCAAACATTTTCATATGCATAAACACATTAAAAAAAAAGGTATTTTTCACAATGGCCTACGTAAGAGGATGAGAAAGGTAATGTGTGACCCGCCACACTCAAAGTCCCTCTGTTCATAAACAGGAGACAAGTCTCAATCGACATATGAGGGACATCTCTTATAATATACGGGCTCACGTGACTCTTCGATGCATTTCGCTCGCTCCTACTAGTAGGGCAATCCCATACAATTTATGGAGCTCACTCATGTGAGTATGTGCATGTGCACATACCTAAGTGTGTGTGTGTGAGTGTGTGTGAGTGTGTTTGTGTATATGCATCTGCTGAAAACATCTTTGTCTCTCTCTCTCTCTCTCTCTCTCTCTCTCTCTCTCTCTCTCTCTCTCTCTCTCTCTCTCTCTCTCTCTCTCTCCTCTGGACCTGACCCTACTGGACATATCCTACAATCAATGTACTCCTTGAGACAACATTGCATCTGGAGAGACACCCTCACTTTGCATTAGTTGCAAATAGCCCATAGCATATGTGATTGTATCTAAAGAGACACCCTCGCTTCACATCGGCTAAAAAAACGCCCAAAGCTCCTTGACCCTGCCCAAGTTGGGCATATCTTGCAATCAATGCATTCCAAGAGACGACATCCCGGACAGGAAACTCCTCAAGCACTATTTGTGATTTATGAAGTGCACCACATTTGGCACACATGTCGACCAAGGTAGTGCCAAGCACGACGTTTTCTTTGTACAACTCACGACTAACAATATCATCGTGAAATATTTTGCCCATGTCAACATCTTTTGTAATGGCACATGCCTTCAAGGTGCAAGTGTAAGTGATTGCATCTGGAGAGACGCCCTCTCTCTGCATCTGCTAAACACAGCTCTCTCTATTTGTGACCTAACCCTGTTGGACATATCCTGCAATCAATACACCCCTTGAACCAACATTGCATCTGGAGAGACACCCTCACTTTGCATAAGCTAAAAACATCCCATGTTGCAGCGTATGTGATTGCATTTGAAGAGACACCCTCACTTCTCATCTACTCAAAAATGCCTAAAGCTCCTTGGCTCTGCTCAAGTTGAGCATATCTTGCAATTCTGTGAACATTGTCTGTATGGAAACACAGCAGCCACATAAGCATAGAAGCAGTAGAAGAGATACACAATTGGCACTTGTTCATAGTGATTTGTGTGGACCTATGCCTAACCTATCTCTAGGGGGAGCTTCTTACTTTATGACATTTATAGATGATTACTCGAGGAAAGTATGGGTTTACTTTCTCAAGCACAAGGATGAAGCGTTTAGTGTTTTCAAAACGTTTGTGACACTTGTGGAGAATCAGAGTGGCAAGAAGCTTAAATGCTTACGCACTGACAATGGTGGAGAGTATGTTTCAAAGGCCTTTCAGGACTTTTGTGAGTCAAAAGGTATAAAACGTGAACTTATTGCTCCTTACAATCCTCCTCAAAATGGTGTTGCTGAAAGGATGAATAGGACCATAGAAGAGAAGGTCAGAAGTATGTTGTCTAATGCACAGCTGCCAAATGGGTTTTGGGCTGAAGCTGTATCAACAGCTGTTCATCTTGTAAATAGATCTCCTAGCAAGGTTTTGCAGAAGGATTCAGTGCCAGAGATGGTATGGTCAGGCAAAATGCCCTCATACAAGCGTCTCAGAGTCTTTGGCTGTGAGGCATATACTCATGTTCCAAAGGAATTTAGGAACAAACTTGAGCCAAAGAGTAGAAAGTGCATCTTTCTAGGCTATGGTAATTCTGGTGAGATGGGGTACACACTTTGGGATCCCGAATCCAGAAAGGTTGTCCGCAGCAATGATGTTCACTTTAATGAATCCAAATATCATTCTAAACCAGAGAGGGTTGAGGAGATTAGAAGAGTTGTCTTCCAAGAAGATGGACCTGCACGTGCAAGACAAAATGTCAGGGCTCAAGAGGAGCAAGGACAGGATAGATTGGAACCACAGGTTGTGGCTGAGCCTGAGCCACCTATTGTGCGTAGATCTGGACGTGTCACGCGACCTCCTGATAGGTTTGTTCCATCTATGAACTATGTCATGTTGACTGATTGCAATGAGCCTTCATGTTACAAGGAAGCAGTGCAAATGAAGGACTTGTTGAAGATGATGAAACAGGAAACAGAAGGAAGACAGCAACTCAGAGTAGGAAGAAGATGGAGAAGGAGAAGACACAGAGCTTGTGTACGAGATCTCTGTAGTCTCTCTCTCTGTATTGGAATAATAGTGTGTATACAAACTCAGAGCTACAAAGCTTATATGAAACCCTAAGAGATAAGGTGTCCTTTCACACCAGATGTCCAGGGCGAAAAACCCAGTGGGAGAAAAGTGCCCCTGGTGAAGCGCGTATACACACTAACACTACTACATGTCTACAAATCCCCCCTGTAGTGATAGTGTGAATCCGTACAAGGTAGCAGATCATCATGTGTATGAGAGTAAGCCCAAAGCTTTTCGGAAAGCTTCAAACTTTTCTCGTGATAACGCCTTCGTAAATAGATCTGCAATGTTATCCTGTGTAGGACAGTAA
Source organism: Adiantum capillus-veneris (assembly GCF_014529385.1). Classification (NCBI taxonomy): domain Eukaryota; kingdom Viridiplantae; phylum Streptophyta; class Polypodiopsida; order Polypodiales; family Pteridaceae; genus Adiantum; species Adiantum capillus-veneris. Next base: position 78,456,592 of record NC_140936.1, read on the forward strand.
GTTAGTGTGATCTCCCCTGCATGTAGCCTTTCCCTGACATAGTGGTAGTGAACCTCTATGTGCTTTGTTCTTGCATGAAATACTGGATTCCTTGCAACTGTCATAGCACTCTGACTGTCAGTGAAAATGGTAGTGGGTGCCTGTTGACACTCACAAAGATCTACCAATAATCTGCGTATCCATACACAATCAACTGTTGCCGTGAAAGCTGCCCTGTACTCAGCTTCACAAGTTGATGTAGCCACTGTGGGTTGCTTCTTGCTTAGCCAAGATATACATGCATTTCCCAAGAAAAAACAATTGCCACTTGTGGAATGTCGTGTGTCAAAATCACCAGCCCAATCTGAATCGCTGTAACCAAGAAGCTGCATAGAACTGTGCTTTCCATACATATCCCCCCTTGGAAAGAACATGGCAAGATTAGGGGTACCTGAAAGGTAACGAAGTATGCGCTTCACAGCCTGCCAATGATGCATACCTGGGCTGTGCATAAATCTTCTTGCTTGCGAAACCCCAAATTGAATGTCTGGACGAGTGTTGCATGCCAAATATATCAAGCAACCAACCGCTGCTGCATAAGTATGTACATCAAAAGGTTCTCCAGCATCGTGCATGCTCAACTTTGATCCAGTTTCTACGGGTGTAGAGATTGGTTTACAATTTTGCATACCAAACTTGTCCAAAATTTTATGCAAATATTTTGCCTGCAGCATGTATATGCCATCCTCTGATTGCACAAACTGAATACCCAAGTAATAATGTAGCAAACCAAGATCAGACATCTCAAAGGTTTTTCTCAAAGCATCTTAAACGCTTCAATTTCATCTGCACTATTGCCTGTAAGAAGCATATCATCCACATAATGTGTTAGCATAATGAGAACTCCATATCTCTTTTTGACATACAAAGTACTTTCTGTTGGACTACTCTGAAATCCCTTGCCAATCAAATAAGTATGTATCTTCTCATACCATGCTCTTGGAGCCTGTTTGAGACCATACAAAGCTTTACGCAATCTACATACCTTTTTCTCTTGACCTTTTACAACAAAACCACTTGGTTGACTTACATAAACTTCTTCCTGCAAATCACCATTCAAAAAATCAGTTTTGATATCCAACTGATGCACTTTCCAACCATGATGAGCAGCAATTGCAACTAGTGATCTAACTGTGGACGCACGAGAAGTAGGAGCAAAGGTTTCATCATAATCTATGCCTTTCTGTTGCGCATAGCCTTTTGCCACAAGCCTTGCTTTGTACTTGTCAACAGTACCATCTTGTTTCCTTTTTACCTTAAAAACCCACTTTGTACCAATAGGCTTTTTACCTGTAGGCAAGTCCACTAGATCCCATGTATGATTCTTATGAATAGAATCAATTTCTTACTGCATAGCATCTTTCCACTGAACACACTCTAAAGCTTGATCAAATGAATCAGGCTCATCTGCATCACAAAGAGTGCTAAAGCAAGCCAAATCTACTTGCTCTCTGCCAAAAGTAGTACCAGCACGTGTTTTTCGTGGCAACGGTGCATCCAACTTGCTATCCTGCAGAGTTTTCTGAACCCATTTAGGCAAGGTTCTTTCTTCCCTGAGAACTTCTTGCTCTTCACGCACAATTTCCTCTACATCATGAGGTGTCACATGCTGATCAAAAGATTGATCAAGATTATCAACCTGTTGTGATTCTTGATTCTCCACAAAAGAAGGAAGCAAACCTTCAAATACATCATGTGTCTGCATATGAGGTACATCAAAAGCAACCATAGGTTGAGCAGTAGTTTCTGCAAAAATTACATCACGACTTTCAAAAATCTTGTTTGTAGCAGGATTGTAAAGTCTATAACCTTTACTTCCACTACTGTACCCCACAAATATACATTTGATTGCCTTATCATCAAGCTTTCCACGTAACTGCTGAGGGATGTGAGCATAAGCAAGACAACCAAAAACACGAAGATAACTGACTGAAGGTTTTTTGTCATACCAAGCTTCATATGCAGTAATGGTCTTCAAGGCACGAGTAGGACACCTGTTCAAAACATGTGCTGCACAAGCAACTGCCTCCATCCATAGCTTATGAGGCAAACTCTTAGCCTTGAGCATACATCTAGCTGTCTCCATTAAAGACCTGTTCTTCCTTTCTGCAACACCATTCTGTTGTGGTGTGTATGGCATAGTGCATTGGTGTTTAATGCCTTTCTTTCCCAAAAAATCCTTAAATGCACATGACATGTATTCACCTCCTCGATCGGTACGAAGAGTCTGTACTTTGCAACCTGTTTCATTTTCAACCATGGCGACATAATGTTGAAAAATTGCAAACACATCTGACTTTGCTTTGAGTGGATACACCCAACAAAACCTGGAAAAGTCATCAATGAAGGTCACAAAATAAAGGTTGTTTCCTATAGATGGCGTCCTCATAGGACCACATACATCACTGTGTACAAGCTGCAACTTTCGTGTCGCTCTAACTGAACCATCCTGCGAAAATGCAAATCTGTGCATCTTTCCAAGAACGCAACCTTCACATACATGTCTTGGTGGCATCTCCAATAAAGACAAATCATGCACCATATTATGACGTTGTAAAGTCATCAAACTGCCATAACCAACATGCCCAAATCTAGCATGCCACAACTCAGCATCCTGCATGGCCTGAGTCTTTGTTTCTGCAATACATACCTGAATCTGCTTTTCATAACGATCTAGCACAAATAGTCCATTTTCCAGCGTACCTGTAGTGATAAGAGAATAACCATTCTCTCGATCTCGTACAACACATCTGTCATCCTCAAAAATGACCCGAAGACCATTTTTTGCAAGAGAGGATACAGACAACAAATTCTTCTTGATCCCTGGAACATATAAGACATCTGGCAAGCATAAATCTGAACCATCTGAAATGGTAATCAAAATCTTACCAACGCCTTTGATTGGATAAGAAGCATTATTTGCACATGTCACCTTCTTTCCTGCTGGAGCTGCATCCAATGAACAAAACAAATCCTTCCTTGAAGTAATATGCCTGGATGCACCACTATCAAAGTACCAAATCATTTGTGTCTTGTCAACACTGTAAGCAGAAAAATTTGAACATACTACAAAAGCATAAGAATCCTGCACAAAGTTTGCAGACTCTTCTTTAGCTGTAGAAGAATCACCAGAAGCTGAAACAACCAAACTTGACTCTTTCTTCTTTTCTTTAGCAATTCGCTTTTTACACTCACTAATGTAGTGACCAGGTTTCTTGCAGTAGTGACATTTACCTTTCTTCTTGGACTTGTCGGAATCACCTTTAGACTTCTCTGAAGACTGTCCTGCACTAGACTTGGAGTGATGAGCACTCTCTTTACCCCTGTTTTTGTTCTGTACAACAAGAGCATGATCCATACCATCCACCTGTAAAGACTTGTTCTTACGTGATTGATCCTCCTGCAATAGCAAAGCCACTAACTCTTCAAAATGAAGAGGGTCAGGATTAGCTCGCAAAGACAGAGTCAAAGAAGTCTGAAAAGTCAAATAAGATGGTGGTAGTGAATTGAGTGTTTTGGAAACCAAGTCCTTCTCTGGAATCACTTCATCAATGCTAAGCAATTGCTCTTTAAGATCCCTAATTTTTGTAAGATGCTCGACAATATCGTCACCTTCGTCCATCTGTATTTTGTCAAGTTGTTTCTTCAAAAACTCTATTCTGGCAGCGTTTCTTCCTCCAAACATAGCTTGCAGAGTGTTCCAAGCATCCTCAGAAGTTCTGCAAGATCTGATATGTGGTGTGATTGTCCTCTTTATGGTTAAGGCAATCACAGCCATAGCCTGTGCATCTTTAGTATCCCATCTCTTTTGCTCTGGAGTGACTTGTGAGGGTCCTGCACCAACAGCTGCACCACGACCAGGCGTGGCAGGTGCAATGCTACCTGGACGAACTTCATCTCCAGATACATAATCCCACAATCCTTTACCAACCAAAACATTTTTGGCCATAAAAGACCAAAGAGAATAGTTGGTACCATCCAATTTGTCTTCGGATGTAAACGCACCAAAAATCTCTTTCTCCGTAGATTGAGCCATACTGTAGATGCACACAAGAGAGCAAAAGAACCTCCAAGAGATTCACAAATCTCCTCTCCAATCCAAGCAAAACTCTACACAAAATCTCAGCACAAAGCTAAGACAAGTTGCTTCCCAAAAGAACTGTTTACCTGAAGAAAATCTGTCAAAAAGCACACCCTCTTGATCTAAACGCCTCCGAAAAGTAACTTCTGCTACGCTACTCAGAACAAAATTCTGAGGGCTCGAACGGCTTCGAAAGGGGGGTAAAACCGCAGGTCACCTGATCAGAATACTCCCGGAACGTCGAGGATGCTCCCACGAGCAAATTTTCCGAAAACTGCCTGAAAACTGCGATTGCGCGCGCGGACGCGAAAACGCAAGTAGAGGCTCTGGAAATCACCTCGCTCTGATACCAATTGTTGAAGATGATGAAACAGGAAACAGAAGGAAGACAGCAACTCAGAGTAGGAAGAAGATGGAGAAGGAGAAGACACAGAGCTTGTGTACGAGATCTCTGTAGTCTCTCTCTCTGTATTGGAATAATAGTGTGTATACAAACTCAGAGCTACAAAGCTTATATGAAACCCTAAGAGATAAGGTGTTATATGAAACCCTAAGAGATAAGGTGTCCTTTCACACCAGATGTCCAGGGGGAAAAACCCAGTGGGAGAAAAGTGCCCCTGGTGAAGCGCGTATACACACTAACACTACTACATGTCTACAAAGACTCCAGGAATTGGCAATTGGCCATGCAGTCAGAGATGACAGCTCTGCATAAAAACTAGACATGGAAGCTAGTTAAATTACCACGGGGCAAAAAGGCTCTACCTTGTAAATGGGTTTACAGGTATAAGATCACCGCTCATGATAGTCAGCCAAAGTACAAAGCAAGGCTTGTTGCCAAGGGCTTTAAGCAAGAACAAGGCATTGACTTTGATGAAGTCTTCTCTCCGGTGGTCAAGATGACTACATTGAGATGCTTTCTTGCATTGGTTGCCATATTAGATTTGGTGTTGCACCAAATGGATGTCAAGACAGCGTTCTTGCATGGTGATTTAGATGTGGAAATTTACATGCTGCAGCCTGAAGGGTTTGTTGAGAAAGGCAAGGAAGATTGGGTATGCCAGTTGTTAAAGAGTCTTTATGGCTTAAAACAATCACCGAGGGCATGGTACCATAAATTCCACAAGTTTTGCTTTCTCAAGGCTACAAACATAGTGAGTTCAATCACTGTCTATATACAAAGAAGGCTAAGGATGGCAGTTGGCTGATCCTTATTTTGTATGTGGATGACATGTTGATTGCTGGCAAGCACTTGGAAGAAATTTCAGCTTTGAAGTCAAAGATGGCAAAATCGTTTGACATGAAAGACATGGGTGAGGCAAGTCATATACTTGGTATGCGCATTGAGAGAGACAGATCAAAGAAGTTGATTTGGTTATCTCAAACAGAGTATATTGACAAGGTTTTGCAACGTTTCAATATGGATAAGGGAAAGGCACTGAGTGTTCCATTGCCACCATATGTGAAACTTAGCAAACAAGATTGTCCTGTGTCTGAGGAAGAACAAGCTGAAATGGATAAGATTCCATATGCGTCTGCAGTGGGTAGTTTGATGTATGCAATGATTGCTACTCGCCCAGACATTGCATTTGCAGTGGGAGTAGTAAGTCGATACATGTCAAACCCACGCAAGAAACATTGGGAGGCAGTGAAAGGAATATTGAGATACCTGAAAGCTACAAAGAGTATGCGTATATGCTATGGGAGTCAGGAGCTAAGTGTAAAGGGTTTTACAGACTCAGATTATGCAGGTGACTTAGACAACCGAAGGTCTACGTCAGGGTATGTCTTTACATTGACTGGTGGAGCAGTATCATGGCGTTCTAGATTACAAGATTGTGTTACTCAGTCTACTACAGAGGCTGAATATGTTGCAGCATCAGAGGCATGCAAAGAATCAATTTGGCTTAATCGACTAGTAACAGATTTGGGAATCAAAGAAGAGATGCCTGTGTTATATTGTGATAGTCAAAGTGCTATACAATTGGCTCGCAATCCAGTTTATCACTCAAAGACAAAGCATGTGGATGTGAAGTATCATTTCATCAGGGAAATGCTCGAGGATAAGCAACTTCAGCTTGTCAAAGTTCACACCACAGAAAATCCTGCTGATCTACTTACAAAAGGACTTCCCTCAGAGAGCTTTGCGCATTTTCGCAAGCAGTTAGGTGTAGGGTAGTACATCACTTCTCTACATCTCTTGTATATTAGCTTGTATAGTAGCTTCTCTCACACTTAAAGTACCACATTGGACTTTAAGTGGGAGGTTGTTGGGGTATAAAGCCCAATGTGGTCGCCCAGGTAAGTGGGCGGGCCGCCAGGTATGTACACATATTCTTTTGTAAAAACCTAATAAGAACTCACTATGCTCTACACATTACAGTAGAGCGAGTTCATCATATCGTCGTGCTCTTCTTCTCGCACTCTCTCTCGCGTCGCACTTCCACTCGTACTCCTTCACTTCTCTCTCTCTTCCTGCTAAAAACAACTCTCTCTCTTTGTGACCTGACAATGTTGGACATATTCTGCAATCAATGCACTCCTTGAACCAAAATTGCATATGAAGATACATCCTCGCTTCGCATTAGCTAAAAACAGCTCAGAGCGTATGTGGTTGCATCTAGAGAGACACCCTCACTTCGCATCCGTTAAAAAACGCTTATAGCTCCTTGGACCTGCCCAAGTTGGGCATATTCTACAATCAATGCATTCCAACAGACGACATGCCAAACATGAAGCTCCTCAAGCTCCCTTCTTCTCTCTCTTCCTGCTAAAAACAACTCTCTCTCTTTCTGACCTAACCCTATTGGATATATCCTGGAATCAATGCATTCCTTGAGCCAACATTGCATCTGGAGAGACACCCTTGCTTTGCATTAGCTAAAAAAAAGTCCAGAGTGTATGTGATTGCATTTGGAGAGACACCCTCACTTTGCATCGGGCGGTGAAAAACGCTCATAGCTCCTTGGCCCTGTCCAAGTTGAGAATTTTCTACAATTAGTGCATTCAAAAAGACGACATGCCAGATGTGAAGCTCCTCAAGCTCCCTTCTTCTCTCTCTCTTCCTGCTAAAAACAACTCTCTCTCTTCCTCACCTGACCTTGTTGGACATATCCTACAATCAATGCACTCCTTGAGCCAACATTGCATCTAGAGATACACCCTCGCTTTGCATCAGCTAAAAATAGCCCAGATCGTATGTGACTGCATCTAGAGAGACACCTTCACTTCACATCCGCTAAGAAACCTCTCATAGCTCCTTGGCTTTGTCCAAGTTGGGCATATTCTACAATCATTACATTCCAAGAGACGACATGCCAGACATGAAGCTCCTCAAGCACTTTCTATGCTTTACAAAATGCACTGCATTTGGCATACATGTCCACCAAGGTAGTGCCAAGAACGAAGTTTTTTGTCAACAACCCCTTACTAGCAATATTCATTGTGAATGTAATTGCCCATATCAACATCTTCTGTAATGCCTCTCACATGCCTTCAAGGTGATCCATCCTCCACGTGGATTGCCTCGATCCGCTTCTCCATAATAGAGAAAATTGATGGTAGAAGTTTCTCCCATGATATAAATAGAGCCTGCACAAACATTCATTGGAATGGATCCAAAAGAGGTGTCATGAAAATATTCAGCTTTGGCCATAGAAATGTATGTGTGTCATGAGAGAGAGAGAGAGAGAGAGATCCAATCATAATTAGCACAAAGCTCGTTTTTGCTGGCTGCAATCAAAATGTGTTGCATCACCTAACATGATCCTTAAGGCCTTCCTTGTAGCCTCCACCATCGCGAACTCTAGCCCCTGAGTGCAGACTTGGCACGCACGATGCCCACCATCCGTCAAGCTTTGCCTCAAGCTTTCCTCCATGTTGTTTCAGTTGCAAGTTTGGATACCTCACCATCTTGTACGCCCCCATACACATCCCATCCTGTGGCCCTTGCAGCCTTGTGGGCCCATACCAAGTGCCCATAGGCTCATGATCAGGCCCTACTTCCACTCACCATGGTCTATTTCATCTTAAAAAATCATTAGAAAAGAGCATTGGTCTACTAATTTGTGGTCCATGTGCATGCCGCGCAGAGAGAGTGAAGGTGAGGCTGTGGAGAGTGTTGAGTACAAAAAAATTATAGAGAGAGAGAGAGAGAGAGAGAGAGAGAGATTGGAATTATTGCATTACAACGTTAAAGATGTTGGCTTGCTTTGACACGGTAGTGTGCACAACGATCTGTGATCAGAGAGAGGTATCGGCTTTATTTCGCAACCAAAATTGTCTACATTTTTGCCTCCGGCCTCCCACCCACCTACTTTCCCGCTTTTCTCCATTTGTTACCACATGACCTTGCCTGAATACAACTCTCCATAATAGAGTAAATAGATGTAGGAAAGCCACCGACTCACCCTCTTCCTGTGCCACATGGCATGCTTGAATCCCATCTTCCACAATAGAATAGTATAGATATTGTTATATATCATTTGGTCATATGTTTGACCCATAGCTAGGTAGTGGCAAGGATATCAATATTTGAAATGTTGAGAGAGAGAGAGAGAGAGAGAGAGTCTCCAAGCATACAAAGGCCACCGCTTAAAATGCATGTTGATGAAGCTATTGGTGCAAAGGAAGAGGAGGAGGAGGTGTTGCCAGTGCCAGGTCAACCATCGTGCCATTACTTTTTCTTCTTTGTGTGCTGCGTCCTACTGTTTGTCACCAATGCATCCCCCATCACCAACAACTACAACTCTTGCTATTCCTTTAGGTCCCTTGTGTGTGCTTGCTTGCCTGCATCACCTTGTCCATACCATCCCTTAGTACTACTAGTGTGTCCACCTCTTTGCTTGTGGCTTCAACCTTTGCATATGTCCACGTCCTAGTCTCACCCTCAGCCATTCCTAAATTCCATGATCATTGTCCTTGTGTTCTTTTAAGTTGCCCTGACAGTGCCTACTCTCCATATCTAAAGTGGAGCATCACAATCATGGTGGCCACTTGCATTGCTGGGAGAGCCATTGACACTTGTGTTTCCACAAGCTATGAGTTGCGCCAAGACGTCATGCCTTGTTCTATCCAAGTTAGGTTTTCATACTACATAGTTATGGTATATACAAACCCTTGCTTGATGTTCAAATTTCAAGGAGAACGTCCAAGTGAGGACATTAAGAAAAATATGAACCCTCTAGGGACCCTTTGGGATTAAGGTTAATTAGAGCCCAACCAATGAGAAGAGGGTGGTGGACACACTCTATGCCCTCAAAAATGTAGGGGGACAAAGTAGTCTTACACTTCTTAATGGGCTCTTACCTAGTAAGAAGGTGGGGTGGGCCATATGGAACCTCCAACTCCCCTCCTTTTTTATCCGGTTTTAAAACAATCCCAAATTTTTGGAAATTTTTAAAATTTTCAAAACTCAAGTCGTATCTTCTTAAAACCCCCTAAATCTATTTTATGGTCAAAAAAGCATTTTTTGACCTCAAAAAGTCAAAATATGCACCCAAAAACCCTAAAATTAAAAAAAAAACTTTTCAAAAGTCTTTTTTTACTATCCAGAGCCCCTCCAAAAGTATTCCTTAGGCAAAAAGTGATTTTCTCTCTCTAGAATCCCTTTTCCAACCCCTCCTTGGTTGCAACCATCAAACTCATCCTCTACTTCAACACTCTCTCTCTCACCATCTCCATTGCTGCAGCAAGGAAGCTCCTCTCTCCTCCCCTACCACCTTCCATTGCCACACCAAGCAAGGGTTAACCACCTTCTTCTATCACTTTATCCCACCTACATTGTAGCAACAAGCAAGATCCTGCTCCTCCTCCTAATTTTCTTTGTTCAACCATGGCCAGCCCTACTTCGCAAAGGCGGCTAAAGGATGAGGTCACATCACTTGCATGCCACAACACAAGAGGTATAGATGATGAGTGGGTGCCACAAGAGTTCACCAAAGGTACTTGGGTATACATGCAACCATCTGCTATTGGCCCTCATCCTGTGCGGAATCGTGCAAACTTGGTCATCATTGGAAAGGAAAGCTCCTTGGCTTCAAGAACCGCAAAGACAAGGGGACCGTAGCCATTGTGCAACATGTTTTCTCAATGTCAAGCATGCAATTGCAACAATCACCTCGATTTCCAACACATTGTAAGTACATGTTTTGAGAATACAAAGCTAGGTGTGAAATCAGAGTGTAATGTTATTATGGATTCATACTTAAGATTTGCCATGCATTTAGTCATATTTTCATCCACGTTGGTGGAGGAACAACCACTACATAGTCCTGTCCGGAACATTCTATGCTATACATGCGGATACTCGAGCAACAATGTTCGCACATTTGGTGATGTCAAACATTGTGTGTGTGTGTGTGTGTGTGTGTATGTATGTGTGTCATTTAAGCTATGAAACATGATGACTTCTTGCGAGCAGTGTTTGGAGAAGGTTTGCCTAAGCTAGGGTTGAGAGTCTAGATTAACCAGTCTCAAACCATGTTAATAGAAAGTAAAGCGGCTAGAAATAGTTAGAAAATGCTCTAAAATTATAGAGTTTATAGATTATTAGTACTTTTAAGGAAAGGAGATGTGCATTGTACATACATCAACAAAGTGAGGCTACAAAAGGGCAAGTGCCAAAGGATTCACAAGGGCTTGGGGGGGGGGAGGCACATTGCCTAGTCAAGGGAGCCACACATGGGGCCATCGCTATTTGTTGATATACTAAGCTGTGAGCATCTTCTCTCATTGACACTATGCAAGGGTAGAAGGGGAGGGTTATGTGTGGAGAAGTCAAGAGTTTAAGAAACTTTTCATGTCAATAAATAAGTTATAGAATATTCAGATGACATCATGGAAAAAGTCTCAAATTATCTCACAAATTTGAAGCATTTGATAAAATTGGAATGATACAGAGATGAGTCACATAAGTTAAGATCTCTCTCTCCCCTCTATCTCTGTCTCTCTCTCTCTATATATATGTGTGTGTGTGTGTATATATATATACACACACACACATATATTGTGTGTGTGTATATATATACACACACACAAACACACATACACACATACATACATATATATGTGTGTGTGTGTGTGTGTGTATTTATACACACACATGCATATATATAATATATATGTATGTGCGTAGAGAGAGAGAGACATACATACATACATATATATATATATATATATATATATATATATATATATATATATATATATATATATATATATATATATATATATATATATATGTATATGTATATGTATATGTATATGTATATGTATATGTCTATGTATATGTATATGTATATGTATATGTATATGTATATGTATATGTATATGTATATGTATATGTATATGTATATGTATATGTATATGTATATGTATATGTATATGTATATGTATATGTATATGTATCTGTATATGTATATATGTATGTATATGTGTATATGTATATGTATATGTATATGTATATGTAAATATGTATGTATCTATGTATATGTAAATATGTATGTATCTATCTCTCTCTCTCTCTCTCTCTCTCTCTCTCTCTCTCTCTCTCTCTCTCTCTCTATATATATATATATATATATATATATATATATATATATATATATATATATATATATATATATATATATACATATGACATATACAAACATATATATATATATATACCAATTAGATATGCGGAAACTCACTCAGAAACTCAGACAGCCATAGATATGTTACCATATACATGTGGTAGTGATGTGTGTGAACACACTAGGACCGCAGGGGCATTTTTCCCCTCTTTAGGAGGTTTTTTCCCCCGTGCATTGTATATACGTCCATCACTCTAGGGCTATCTATCTTTTCATTGCACACTAAGTAACACACTCTCTATTGTGTGCCTTGAGCTTCCTTCATCTTCTCCAAGCTGTGTGTATTTCTCTGCAACCCTAATTCCAACAATTGGTATCAGAGCAGGTCACGTCCTCCCGAGCTTAGTCACCAGCTGCTCCAGCACACTCCTGCTCACTTTCTCCGATTTCAGTGAGCTTTGGCAAGCGTTCACAGGTTGACAAATATTTTGGGCCAGCTCGAGGAGCTTGGTCTGCTCAGAATTTTGATTTGGGCTCATTTCGGCCTCCGTTTCCACTACAGGCAGTACTGCACAGGCTTTTTCGTCATTTTGTGCAGAATTTATGTCAGTGCCATTTTCTGCATAACAGGTGCCTTATAGTCTTCTACGGTTTGTGCTATATAGCACAGGTTGTTCCCGCTCCGTTTCTCCTATTTTCGGGCAGTTTTCACATCATGTGCAGCATTTACCATGGCTAACAACAACAACACAGATGTGTTCAAGATGTTTGCTGTTGAGGACACGTTGGATGGGGACAACTACCCTATGTGGGCTTATATGATGCAACATGTTCTTGTGTCAAAGGGTGTCTAGAAAATTGTGCAAGGCATTGATGTACGTCCTGGTTCTGAGGATGTAGGCAATGTTGAGGATGTTACAGGTCTTGCTGCAAGGATTGCAGCTGTTAGAGTTGTTTTGCCTACGGCAGAACAAGCTCGTTGGGATGTTAAGGATGCGCAAGCTCATGCATTGATTGCGTTGTCTGTGAAGCGCACCATTGTTCCTCACATCCGTTCAGCAAAATTTGCAAAACAGGCCTGGGATATTCTAGTAGGTCTTTATGCAAGCCGCAATAAGGCTAAAATTGCTTTGCTACGTAAAGAGCTGGAGTCGAAGATTATGCATGAGGAAGATGATATGGACACTTTCCTTGCTAGTGTCAAGGATATCAATGAGCAACTTATTTCTGCAGGTGAAGTTATTTTAGATAGTTCCCTTGTGCAGACTGTTCTTGATGCCTTACCAGATTCTTACCAGACTTTTGCTAGTACTTGGAGACTGATGACCCAAGGAAATCCTGAAGTTGTCAAGTTTGATGCATTATGCACATTGCTGTTGCAAGAGTCACTTTCCAGAAAAAACAAGACTAGGCAGCGTGCAGTTGAACAGGCTTTTATTGCTTCTCAAAGAAAGGGTGGTAACAGCAATGCAGCCACTTCTTATGGTTCTGCTGCGAGTGGCAAAAATTATGTTCCTAATGCTTCTGCTGGCAGTACTTCGTCTGGCAATTCTGGTGATAAGGGCAAAAAGAAGATGCGTTGCCATTATTGTAAAGCCAATGATCACTTGATCAAGTCGTGTCCTAAGTTGAAGGTCAAAGAGGCTAAGAAGAAAGAGGGTGGTTCCACTGCAAATGCTGGTTACACTACAAATGCAGCCATTGTTGAGTCTTCTGTGAAAGGAGACTGTGTTGCTGATGTTGATGCAGAATGGGCTTTTAGCGCAGAGTGCACTCACAATCCGTTGTCCATGATGCATGCTTGTCAGTTGCTACGTATTCACATGTGTGGTATTTCGACAGTGGTGCTACAAAGCACATTACCTCACATCGTGAATTGTTTACCTCTCTCGAGTCTATCCCTCATGGGAATTCAGTCACTTGTGCCAACAACGCCTCTTATCCAATTCAGGGAGTTGGAAAGATTGTGCTACTGCTGCTAATGGCAGTTCCTTCACACTTGTTGATGCACTTTATGTACATAGGATCAAGAAGAATCTCTTGTTTGTATCCGCACTTACTAGACTTGGACTTGTAGTCAAATTTGTGGATGACAAATGTACAGTTCATGATCTCAGTTTTGATGATGAAATTGTTGCATCTGGGCTTTTCTGTCGTGCGCTGTATAAGCTCATTTTGTATGACAAGTGTGGACAAAATTTTGCAAATGCTGTTGCAGATTCAAGGGCTATTTCAGATGCAAAACTTTGGCATGCACGTTTTGGTCATCTGAATTTTGCCAGTTTGCTGCGTTTGCAGAAATCTGATATGGTTGCTTCTTTTCCGCCTCTTGAAGCACCTATCAAACATGTTTGTGAAGGCTGTATTTTGGGTAAGATGCAGCGTTCTAAATTTCCAAAGGATGGTTCAGTTCGGGCCACATCCAAGTTGTAGCTTGTGCATAGTGATGTTTGTGGGCCCATGCAAACTCCGTCCTTGGGCAATTACTACTTCGTGACTTTCATTGATGATTACTTCAGGCATGCATGGGTATTTCTGCTTAAAGCGAAGTCCGAAGTTTTTATGTGCTTCAAACAATTTCTGGTTATGGCTGAAAATGTCTCGAAATGTACTATGGGCACCCTCCGTTCCGATCGAGGGGGGGAGTATATGTCTCATGAATTATGCATTTCTGGCTAGTCGTGGGATAAAACACCAATGTACAGTGCCTTATACACCTCAACAAAATGGTGTTGCTGAGAGAAAAAACAGGTCACTGACGGAAATGGCACGATGTATGGTCAAAAGTCAAGCTTTGCCGCATTCTTTTTGTCTTGAGGCCATCATGTGTGCCACTTATGTACTTAACAGGTGTCCTACAAAAGCTTTGCAGTCTATTACTCCATATGAAGCATGGCATGATAGAAAGACTTCTATTGAGCACATGCGTGTTTTTGGCTGTTTGGCATATGCATTGGTGCCACAAGTGCAGCGCAGAAAAATGGATGATAAGGTTGTCAAATGTATTTTTGTTGGTTATAGTGCTGAAAGCAAAGGTTACAGGTTGTATCATCCGCAAACAAAACGTATTCTGGTTTCTCGAGATGTAGTGTTTGTGGAAGATTCTGTTCAGCCCTTGTTGTCATGTACTAGAGACAGTAATGTAAGCTCATAGGACATTTATGAAACTTTGTTGCCTCTTTTCAGTGGTGGAAATACGAATGTAAGTTCTAATGACGCAAATGTACAGCCTATGGGGGTTTCTGAAAATGTCTTAGATCAGCCTATTACTGATGCAGATGTACATGATGTACTTGATGAGGAAAAGGCTGAAAATGAGCAGGCTAGAGGTATGCCAAAATGTCTAGTGCACACTTTGCGTGATAGTAAATTGGATGCACCTTTGTCTAGTCGTACTCGTTCAGGCTCTCGCCATGCATCTTATGCATCAGATTGTTATGCTTTGGCTGTGTCTAGCTTACATGATGTTGAGGAGCCTCTGTCTTTTGATGAAGCACAGAATTCAGAAAATTGGATGGCTGCCATGCAATCAGAATATGATGCACTCATAGGAAATGACACATGGACTTTATGTGATTTGCCTCCTGGCAAAAAGGCCATTGGTACGAAGTGGGTTTACAAGTTGAAACGCAAGCCGGATGGTGAGATTGATCGCCATAAGGCTCGACTTGTTGCAAAAGGTTATGCATAGCAAAAAGGCATAGATTATGAAGAGATTTTTGCTCCCACTTGTCGTATGACTACTGTACGTTTTCTATGTGCATTGGCAACTCATTTTGGTTGGGATGTACATCAATCAGACATTGTTACTGCTTTCTTTAATGGTGACATATTTGAGGAAGTTTATGTAACGCAGCCTTGCGGTTTTGTCATAAAAGGACAAGAGGACAAAGTGTGCAAATGTAAGAAGGCTTTGTATGGGTTGAAGCAATCTCCTCGTGTTTGGTATGAGAAAGCTGACACTCATTTGGTTAAACGAGGCTTTTGTAACAGTCCAACAGTAAGCACATTGTATGTAAAGCGTGAGGATGATGTATTTCTCATTGTGGTTCTTTATGTCGATGATTTGCTGATCACTGGACCAAATGAGAGACATATTGCTGAATTTAAGGCTGATTTGAATGCTACTTACAAGATCAAAGATTTGGGGTTGTTGCATCATTACTTGGGTATACAGTTTAAGCAGTGTGATGGTGGTATTGCCTTGTGTCAGAAAAGTTACATAGAGACATTGCTATGTAAGTTTGGACTTGAGGATTGCAAACCTATTGCCACTCCCATGGAAACAGGTTTGAAGTTGAGCCTACATGATGCTGGCGATCCTGCTGATGTCACGCTTTACCAAACTACTGTTGGCTGCCTCATTTATGTATTCAACACAAGGCCGAATATTCAGTTTGCAGTCTCACAGGTCAGCAGATTTATGCATAGCCCAGGGTCTAAGCATTGGCAGGCTCTCAAGAGGATTTTCTTCTACCTTAGTGGCACTTTACATCTTGGCTTGTTTTATCCCAAGGGGGATCATTGCCTCCAGACTTACATGCTTTTTCGGACTCAGATTGGGCTGGTTGTTTTGACACGCGAGTGTCCACAAGTGGTTTTTGTTTCATGCTTGGCAGTTCATGTATATCATGGTTGAGCAAGAAGCAACCTACTGTGGCCACTTCGAGTTGTGAGGCTGAGTACAGGGCAGTCTTCACAGCTACGGTTGAGTGTGTATGGCTCAGACGCCTTATGGCTAATTTGGGTGTTGGACAGGACACTGCCAACACTATCTACACTGACAGTCAAAGCACATTGGCAGTTGCGAGGAACTCAATTTTTCATGCTCGTACAAAGCACATTGAGGTGCGTTACCACTATGTCAGGGAGAGGCTCTCAGCAGGAGAGATCAGCTTGGCTTATGTGCCAACACAGGACAACCTTGCAGATCTTTTCACAAAGGCATTGTCTCGTGAGAAGCTTGAAGCTTTTCCGCAAAGCTTTGGGCTTACTCCCCTTTGTGGACTGATCCTGTCCTCAGGGCATGGAACTTCCCTTTACTCATGTGCCAGCTCTCGTTCACCGCATCACTCCAGGGGGGATTTGTTACCATATACATGTGGTAGTGATGTGTGTGAACACACTAGGACCTCAGGGGAATTTTTTCCCTCTTTAGGAGGTTTTTTCCCCTGTGCATTGTATATACGCCCATCACTCTAGAGCTATCTATCTTTTCATTGCACACTAAGTAACACACTCTCTATTGTGTGCCTTGAGCTTCCTTCGTCTTCTCCATGCTGTGTGTATTTCTCTGCAACCCTAATTCCAACAAGATAGACAGACATTAATTGAGATGATGAACTTAGAAATATGACCAGATAAACAGTCACGACTCAAAGATTACGAACACAGGTAAACAAGACAGAGATACATAATTGTTGCTTAGATTGCTTGCATAACTAGATCAAGGTTACAAGATGAAGGCTAGTGATAGTGGATACAAAAGAGCTTCTCAGAACTTCATATAGAAGGCTTATCTCCCAAAAGACCTCCTTATTCAAATGAAACACTTCCTTATATACATTCGGGAGGATAGGTGCCACTTGACGCGTGTAAAGATAGTGCATATATTATTGGTAGTGGGATACAGCTGTCTTAGAGACAGTAAGTGTGTTACATAAAGTGGGTAGGTGCAATACATTTGTTTGAAAAGTAAGTGGGATCCAGCTGGTATAAAAAGAAAGGATGCTTAGGTATTGAGGAGGACATTGTTGAGGTGGACATTGATATTGCCGAAAGTTGCTGAAAGTTGATATTGCCAAAAGTTTCCGAAAGATCATTCCTCCCCTTTTTTAATTAGCGAGAGTAAATCCGCGATATTATTTTTTATGACCTGGCACATACTCGTAGGAAATATCAAAGTGACTGAGTTTGTAGGACCATCGAAAAATGCGGGTATTTCCCACCTTTCCAACATTTTTTTCTTCTAAAAATTTTCCGAAGTGCTTAAGGTCACTGCGAAGGGTAAAGTGGGCTCCCATTAAAAATAAGCAGAAAGCAAATACTGAATTGACTCCTGCTAACAGTTCCCTCTGAATAGAATGATACTTGACTTCTGGATCTCAAATTCCCATCGACAGATGACAGGGCCATCTTCTGTTTCTTCACAGAGGATACCACCCCAGGCTTCTTTTGATGCGTCTAAGTATACGACCAAAGGTTTATCGGATGGGATTTGGAGAGGTGGTAAATGACTGCAAACATTCTTGATTTGTTGTACTGTGCTTGTCATCTGGTCAGTCCAGAAGAAGTGGGTGTTGCGTTCCAGTTCCTTAAAGATGAGTAGATCTTTAGCTAAATGAGGATACTGGGGAGCTATCCATTGTAAGCAGCCAACAAAGGATTGGAGCTGCTTATTTTCTGTAAAAACCTCAGGAAAACTTTGTAGCTTGTTAAGGACATGAGGTTGCATTTTGATACAGCCTAAGAAAATCTCTACTCAAAGGAAATCCACCTTAAATTGACAAAGCTCAATCTTTTTGAAGCTTAAAACAAGTCCTGTGTTCTGCAAAAACAGATGCAAATGTTTGACATGACTATTGACATCTTTGGAATATACCAAAATATCGTCAATATACAAGAGGAGAAATTCCCTGCAATCCGCAAAAATTATTTCAATCCGTTCTTGACATAAAGAAGGAGCAGGTTTAATACCCATAGGTAGAACATTCCACTCAAACATTCCTTGGGGTACTATAAAACTTGTATTGTGCATGTCAGCTGGATGTATTTTGAATTGCCAAAAACCACTTTTGAGATCAAATTTAGAGAAAACTTTGCAGCTCTTAATTATTCCAAGAAGATCGTCTTTAAGTGGTAGAGGAAACCTGCGAGGCTCAAGCCAATCGTTAATCGGCTTGTAATTGATAACAAGTCGCTTTTTTCCCCACTTTTGCTCAGAGTGATTATTGACGAAGAAAGCCTAGCAAGCAAAGGCATTGTTACTAGGAGAAATTAATCCATTTTTTAGCAGCTGTCCAATCTCCTCATTGCAGAGTTTAGTATCTTCTAAAGACATGCATGGATGGGTTGCTTTCAATCCTGCAGTAGGACGGTTTCCAGGAAGAGACACCCAATACTCTTCTCTATCCCAGAATTCTAGTGGGTTGTCACTAGTATGCAGTGTAAGCAATTCTCTGATTGCTTCTAACTCTGTGGAGTATTTACTTCGTTCCAATACAAACCATTGCTGAAATCTTTCTTCTTTCTCAGGATTTGGGAGAGTTGGAATCATCCCTCCTAAAAGAAGAGCACCTCTAGATTTAGTGCTTACCTGGTGAGCAACATCTCGAACAGAAAATTGTATAGAGAGATCAGGTAAAGCGGAGAAAGGTGTTATATGAGAGACTAGATCTGCGCCAAGGGTAAGATCTGTATTTCGATGGGGTGCAGATATAGTGTAATTAGAAACATAACTGTTCCAACAAGAAACGACCTTTTGAATTCTGCCTCTGGTATTTTTTGCATAAGAGACTGTGATACCAGAAGGTAGATATTCGACCAAGTGGGGCGGGACCAAAGCTTGATTAATATAGGACATTACAGACCCGGAGTCCCATAATGCATCCACATGGAATGATTGTGTGTGAGGGAATTTAATCCATACTTCAGAATAGAATACTCTATTGAATTTAGCATCAAAGTGAATGACATCACAAACATTCATGATGTTATCAGGTACCCAATCACTGACGGGCTCAATAGCTATCTGATTCATGGCTACCATATCAGAGAGATTAGTAGCAATAGCATAGGTCTGATCCATTTTGGCCTCAATCGCAGCCAACTGAGATTCCATGGAAGTTAGGCGTTGAC
The DNA here is from genome assembly GCF_014529385.1 of Adiantum capillus-veneris. Lineage (NCBI taxonomy): Eukaryota > Viridiplantae > Streptophyta > Polypodiopsida > Polypodiales > Pteridaceae > Adiantum > Adiantum capillus-veneris. The sequence continues at coordinate 78,476,143 of NC_140936.1, forward strand.
TCAGTTCTTTACATTCTAGATGTATAGCTTGGATAGCATCTAGAGTGGCTTTACCAATTCTTACTGCATACCTGAATAAATTCTGTTGCGTACTCCATTGGCGTATAATGAGGGATAGCAGTAGAAGCAGGCTCCATAGATGGTTTTCAAGGGACAGAAGTAGAAGCAGCTGCATATTCAGTGCTCTAGGTGGTTGGACAGTTGTAGAGGGTTGGCCAACAAAGTTAAATTGTTGATTCATTTGTTGCTTCCATTCAGGTTGATTGACAATGTCAGCAGTTTGTTCGACCATACTCCTAAATAGAGGCAGTGGGCGATAGTGTTGTTGTTCCTTCTTTGACAAATTCATTTTCATGGGCCTTGAACCCTTTTGCCATGTATCTGATTCTTCGCTGGTACTGGTTGTGACTTCATCTGTTGAAGAAGAATCATATCTAACAGATTTAGGGAAAGGATAAGGCTTTCTTACCATGTTGGACATTTTGGTGAAGCTATCATTGCCTAGGCTGTCATCAGAAAAAAAAGGTTCTTCAGTGGGGGTAGACTCTGTACTGGATTCATCAGTAGAAGAGTCGGAGTCATCAGAGTCATATAATGAGTACTGCCTAATAGGGAAGTCCTTCTTCTGTAGGACATTTCAATAGAAAACTTCATACTCATACTTGTCTTTTAATACAGCATTCCCAAAAAATTTCTTTCTCTTTGGGCAGTTAGGAGCAATGTGACCAGGTTTACCACAAATGTAGCATTTTACCTGCTGTCTTTCTTCCTTGTTGAGCTTTCTCTTCTTTCTGACTACCTTGAACTTTTTGCCAAACTTATTTCTGTGTAGTTTGACTTTGCATTTGCATTCTTCAGCTTACTTGCATCCGAACTGTTGAGCTTTAGTCTCCTTGGTGTAGAAGCTAGAATTAAATCCTTGACTTGTTTGATGTCACGCTTGACTCTCAGTTGAGCACACTCAACATCTGTAACTCCATTATGAAAGAATTGATTTGGGCAATAGAAGATATTTTCATCAACATGTAATCCAGCAGCTTTAATTCTTTCCTTAATTAAATTGGCAAAAGATTCTGGAAAAGAATTCACATAATAGTGCTTGTACGCAGTTTTAAAGTAACCACCTATAAACTGGTATATTAGCTGAGTCATATGCTGCTGATATTTCTTTACCTGAGTAAGATCACAGAGCTTACTTCGAAAAAAGGCTTCTTGGTTACGATCTTGGATCTTGCTGGTAGAACCCAAGAATTGCATGACAAGAGTAGCAAAGAATAAAGAAATAACATTATCAAAGTTTTCTTTGCCTTCAGGTCCTCCCTGCATAATATAAGTTTTGCTTTCCACACTTAAATCATCCCACCATGCTCTTAGCATACCTTGGAATCCAGCCACAATCATAGAGACAAATTGTCTCTGTGTTAACTCCTTATACAAGATGCCATAATGAGCAGAGTTGTATATAAACTCGAACACTTTTCGGATTTCTTCTTGAGACAGGCCATCTATATCTAGTATGGTCATATCCCCAATTTTGCTTACTCCTTTCAAACTAGTAGAGGAAGAAGTGGGCGATTCTACCTTCATCTTTCCTGTTTCTCTATTGACTGGGTTCATAGTTCTTATTTCTTCATCAGTACTGATATCCGAGTCTTCATCAAAAGATGCTGTCAGTTCTGGAAATATTTGAGGTATGTGCACATCCATCTCATCCAATTCTGTTTCTTCATATCCGACACAGGAGTCGTCTTGAAGGATGACCCAGTCAATATCTTCGGGTAGGATGTTGCGAATCTCTTCTCCTAGCTGCTGCCTTTGTGCCCATGTCTAAACCTGTGCATTTTCCTCGTTGATAAATGGAGACATGTGGGCTGGGAATTGATCAACAGATTCGATTACGAGCTCTTGCTGAATTGCAGAAAACATCCGTGGGAATGTTTTGTCTTCACTAGTGCCACCAAAAGTGATAGCAGGTTGTTGCTGAATCTTAGATTCAGGGATAAAGACTTGTCTGGCAAGAGACACTAATGAAGTGAAGACTGCTAGTTTGGATAATACCTGGTATTGCAAAGTAGCCAGTTCCTTGATGGTGTTGGTATGCCAATTTGAAGCATCTTCTAGTGGTTGCAACCTTGATTTCGAAGAAGGCAAGATGTATGGTTGGCTTGTAGACATATCTTTGTCATTGATTGCCTGTTTGGTGAGACATTCAATCCCATTGATGGCAAAGTCGGTCGCAATTATACGATTGCAGAGTTTACACCTAAACAGGCCTTCAAAATTCTTGTAGGTATCTGGGTGTATACACATCAGCAGTTTGTTCTACCTAAAGTCACGGTCTCCTAATCTCAAGGCTAACCTATAAGATTAAACTCTAGTTCCATCAACTTAAAGAAAGACAAATTTATACACCTATAATGGCAGATAACAAACATAACTGTTGAACTTAAACAAACCATGAAAAACCACAATTAGCAATTATACATATCCACCATCATGAATCATGGAACGTAGTACACCTGGAGGTATGGAGATGCTCATTTCGTCGCAGCAGATGTCCTCAGCCATGTGGATGGAAATCCATATAAGTCCTACATAATAATATGAATTAACAAGTAGTATACCTCTAGGAGGCATGTCAGTGTGAAAAAATTAAAACTCCTAGAAAACAATGTCAAAACACAATCCAGACCCCTAACCTACCTATCTGTCATCCCTTTTAGAATTAAGTAAGAGGATATTATATAAACCGGGTGGCCACCCTAAGGCTAGGCCTCTATCCTCATCATCTAAATAAACGAAATCATTTTCTTTGAGGCCATAGTCTTCCTCCGTCTCTATTATTTCTTCTTCGTCATCCTCTTGCACAAGCGTGTTAATCAAGAACCTCGCTATGCATGGATACTCATCTTATGCAAAAGAATAAGCATGTGCCACTGGAGAAACATTCACTACTGGGTAGGGATCACTAGTTAACCATTGACGTATCAGCCATTCTAACTCCTCAAAATTTCTTTCACGTGCAAGTCTCTGTACCAAATCCCATTTGCAAGAATGTACAGGATAGCAGATGTGAAACACTTGAGAAAAATAAAAAGGATACCTGTCATCAAAAATAGAAGCGCATGCCTCTGGCAGGGATTTAATATTTACATTATTACGTCAAATTTTGTGTGATCACAACGTCTTATTGACACATTTACATGATCACAGTAAACATGATCACACAGAAACCGGTTTAGGGGTGACTTGCAAACCCACAAAACTCCCGCCGGGCTTTCCTGTTTCCCTGGCGGGCCCGTTGGGTTTTATTATTTTCCCTGCGTGCCCGCCGGGGAAATAGAAAATCCTGGCAGGCTGTTTGCGTTATATATATACGGGCCCGATCGGGCCCGCTGAGTGTATTACCGCTTTCGCCTTCAGAGAGAGAGAGAGAGTGCTTGCGCCACCTTTGTAGGTACGTCGAGAGGAGAGAGGAGAGAGGGAGTCGTGTGGGAGCGTGCTCTGCATCACAGTGCGCGGCAGCAACAGAGTACCTGACCACATGATCCGGGTATGTGTTGTGTGTGTGTATACGTTGTGTGGTAGCGTGCCTTTTGTCATAGTGCGCGGCAGTAATAAGGTACCTTACCACACAATGGGAGTGTGTATGTAAGTTGTTCTCCGGAATAGTGCTTATCACGGGGGCATCACCTCGGTGACGCGGGGAAGATGGTGTCCTTGTGGTAAGTATTGGCTTACTGACTGGGTACTACGTTGGTAACGCGACGAATCTAGTATCCTTATGGTAAGTCAACTTCCCGTCCCCTTTCCCAAAAAACATATGGGCATCAGTCAGTAACGCGGCTAAGAGCTGTTCGTATGTAGGCCATTGTTTTTCCTTAGATTTAGGCGGCACTCGATCGGGCGGTAACGCGGCTAATAGAGTGTCGTTTGTTAGAAGCATATGTTTTTGCATAAATGTGGCATTCAGGTCGTTAACCCGACCGTACGAACATCATATAATTTGTATGTGCATGTGCAGTTAATTTTTTTAATATTAAGTATATGAAATACTTGGTCGGTAACGTGGCTGTGAAGAGTATTTCATATACAAAATGTATGAATTGTTTGATTTTGTTGTTTTTAATTGTCCATTTGAAATTATATACTAGCTAATCATATTCAAAAGAATACTTTATTCATCAGTCATCGCTATTTTAAATGTTCTATTTATATAGAATACTTTATTCGTCAATCATCACTATTTTAAATGTTCCATTTATATAGAATACTTTATTCATCAATCATAGCTATTTTAAATGTGTCATTTATATAGAATACTTTATTTATCAATCATCGCTATTTTAAATGTTCCATTTATATAAATTACATGTAAAAAAATATTTGCACACAAATTGTATGTTTAATATTCGTTTTTATTTTTTTTTAAGGACTCTCAAGCATTATCGCTAGTTTTAATGCATCATTTACATAAATTCTCTGCAAAAATCTAAATATATACAATGTGCATGTTAACTATTCTTTTATATCTTTTTAAAGAGCATCAATTATCATCGCTTTTTGATTGCTACATTTACATAAATGCTATGTAAAAAAGTGTGTGAACACAATTTGCTAGTCCAATTTGTATACTTCCAATGTTTTAAATGTTTTGAAGATTTTAAGTCGGTGTGTGCTTTGTTTGAATTAGTATGTACGCACAGAGAAAAATTTGAATTACAAAATTCAATATATGTTGAAATGTTAAAGACCATTAACATGTATTGTTTGATCTGAATTAAGTTCTTATAAACCATTTGTTTGAACTGCTTTTTACACATGTAATAGATCTAAATTTTAAGTGAAGATTATATTCAATTTTTATCAATATTTCCATAACATTTGTTAAAGTCTTCAAGTGGTGGTTAAGAGTTTACCTGAGATAGTGTGAGAGTGGTAGTGTCATTCGCAATCATGAATTTGTATTTGATATGCTGCTTTTGTATTGTCCAGTGCAAAGATGATGCTAGATCAAAAGAAATGTATTATGCGTGCCATTCGTAAAGAATGTATTTTGGAAATATCATCATGTGCAGCTGACTGCATACAGCAGATTAGTGAAAGCGATGTCTACATCAAATACATCACTAGCGCTATATGGGAGAACACAGAGCGCATGTTGCGACTTGAAGGCCAATACGAGTTGTTGAGTCCAGCAGGGATACGAGAATTTGACCCCCACCATAAAGTCAGGACAGTGTTGGGCAATATGAAAGTATGTTGCAGAGACTTAAAGGAAGATATCCCACCTGCTTGTGACATGTCAAAGTTAGAGCTATGAGATAAATTGTGGGAAGAACAGAAGATAAAGATGAAGCGTGTGAAAGCGCAAGACCAAGCAACTTTATCCAAGATATTGAAGATGGCACAAGATGCACAAGCAGCTTTGGGAGGTCGATCCGATACCAGCGGCACCGGCACAATCATGCACACTGATTTGAATGCAAAGTGCACTCATCTTGTCGGCATCCCTCACGAAGCCTTGGTAGAAGGTATGAGGATTGGAGCTGGCTCCTTCAGTGTGTGCACATTGTACACTATCAAAGGCATCTCATTTTTTCTAGACCACATTACATATGTGGGAAAATGTTACAAGGGAGGGAGTGAGGCAAAATTTGACAGCTTTCAGATAGAGCAAGGAATGCAAACGCTTCACCCCTCCATTGTAAGGTGCATTGGGTTTACTACAGAGTCTCCTTGGATCACGATATTCCCATACTACAATGGAGGTACCGTGGGCGACATGATGTGCCGCTTACCGTTCGCTCATGGATTGTTCAGACGACACATGCACAGGCTACAACACGGTTGGAGGTCATTGCCTGTAGCAAACAACCCTGTAAGCGAGATAGACACGGTGCAGATCAAAGCAGTGGTCAAGCAGATACCGGCAATTTGTCTTGCCTTAATCGACGGTGTTGCAGCTGCCCACCAAGCCGGTATAGTGCACAATGACCTGCACCCATTCAACGTAATGTTGGACTTTACTCGCGCCAATAAACCCCATGTCCATATCATTGATTCGGGTATGATGGTGAGAACACCTGCTAAGTGTGTAGCAAATAATTATTTGTCTCAAACCGCACAGTCGGATGAAGCAGTCGGAGAACACCTGCTAAGTGTGTAGCAAATAATTATTTGTCTCCAACCGCACAGTCGGATGAAGCAGTTTTGAATGCACAGAGAGCATGGAACACCGAGATGGCTAAGCGACCGTGGATTGCTCCCGAACTATACGATCCACGGTGCGCAGATGCATACTCAAAAGCAGCGACATTTATGCATTGGGCTACCTGTTCGACATGCTGGCAGATTTTTGGAGTGCAGCCATAAAATTTTATTTTCCAGACGATGTTTTTTACCACCCGGACGAAGATGTTATGAGGGCTATTCGAATTAAAGTAGATTGTTGGATGAAGTTAAAAGAGCGGGACCAAAGAAGGAATGGTTCTGATGTGTTGATGTTTTTCAAAGAACATTTAAAGACATACCCTGATCCTGTGCAACGTCCACTTGTTGAACTTGCACCATCATTTTATCCAATTTAAACATTTTTATGATATACATGTCTTGTCAAGTGTATTCAAATTTTTATTGAAGTGTATTATCTGGTTTGAAGCGGTTCACCTGATTGAGTCAATTATCTTTAATCATTTCAAATTTTTCATTTAACTGTCAATATTTCAAATGTGCCTTGTGGTTCAATTAGTCGCATTTGAAGTGGTGGTTTTTAGTGGATTATGTGCAGTGTCCCAATGAGTGAGAATATATATTTGCCAATGATATTGAATATTTTCCACTCTGTTGACTGCAGCTTTAAGAGAAAATGGCCGATCAAGAACAAGACATTGGCACCCAATCAATGCCTAATGATCAACAACAAGCGGCTGTTAATGCATTTCAATGCATGAAGTCTCTAGCACACAGCATGTCGGCACAACAACCGACGCGTACTTCTCGCCGACTCTCAAAGTGGGCAAATCCAAACCATATGCAGTGGAAAGAGATCAATAAACAAGTGACAAAGGACATGATCAAGACAATATGCCATGTGAGGATGCAGAGATCAAGAAAGGAAGGTGGAAGGTTTTGAAGTGCATGCATGATGGTATCAAAGATAACGTTGAGAGGATTTATTTGGAGGTTTATGGCCATCCCCTGCACAATGCAGATTGTGCGCTATATTTTGCCAAAATGTTATATGTTCACTTTGTGTAACAATAACCAGTAGACTTCTCGTCAAAGGAGACAACTATTGCCACTCATGATTTAAGGGAGAGTTGTGTCACTTTCACCCGAGATGAGCTGGCACTAATAGTGGAAGGCGCCGACCTACAGTTAAAGAAAGAGAAGGATATTTACACGACACAGTTGGCAGAGAAAGATGCAAAAATAACACGTCTCTCTATAGCCACCCAAACACAGCAACCCTCACAAGTCCGGATGGAGAAAAGCAATCACCGCTTAAGTCAGGACGTTCAAACCCTAATACAGTGAGTGAATCCAACACCTGTACAAGGGACACACATCAACCACCTTGTCTTGCATCCGGAGTTGGTCCCCTCGTCTACTTCAGATGCATCCTCATCTTCCCAATGTCCAGTTTGCTACAAGAATTTTGATGGATGGAGTGGGTACTATACATTGACATGTGGTCACTATTATCATTTAGTTTGTCTTATTGGTTTGATGCAAAACAATAGTCAATGCGCAATGTGTTCACAAGATATTCCACAAGGAATGTATATTATGTTTGTCATGGCAAACGAATATAAATTCAAGCAAGCACGCCCAGATACGCCTAGCACAATTAGAAATCTGTTTGATGAGCAAGATGCTGCTTCAGGGCAACACAATTGAGATTAAAAAACTATGTAATATCACGACAAACTATGTACTATCGAGAATATGAAGCATTGTAATTACTCAAAACACATTTGAATACAAGGTCTTTTACAATGGTTTTTGACATTTGCTCATTCTACTCTCAAGCTATATTGAATCAGTTGAGTTGTTATCTGGTTCTAAGTCTGAGTGTTGTGGTTCTCCTTGTAATTCAACCTCCACATCTATTGTCGAATTCTCTTCTATTTCGTCTACAGTGCATTGAGATACACCAACATTGAAATCTTCTTCATTTGCGTTTTGACAATCATACAACCAGGTTGGCATTTCCTCCTCGTAGCCAGCACTTTCGATGTGATTCAGTATCTTTTCGTTGCAATACATATACACTAATTTCTCTGCTCTGTCTGCTAATAGTCTGTTGCCAATAGTGTTGTGAACATACTTGTACATACTCTAGTTTCTCTCTGAACTTGAATTTGCTGCACATTGTGCGAGTACTTTCATTGCAAGAGGACGTAAGGTAGAGTAATGCTCTCCACCATTCATCATCTACCACTTCCATGCAGGTTTCTCTTTTGCCATTACCTGTACAAAATCATTCGCAAAAGGACCTTCTTTTAATCTAAATGCACTCATTTCTTTGATGTAATCAATTCGGTCCTGAACGTTGGAGTAGAACGTGTTGACCACGTGATAGAAATCGTCTACCACCTCTGTATTGGACATCAGATCTAAATTCCAATACTCTGGATCGAGCATGTAAGCCACGCTATGGAGTGGACTATGAGCGCTCTTCCACCCTGCATGAAAATACTTAGCCAAAATTTTCCGTTGTTTGCCAGAGAATGGTAATCGCCACTCCTTATCTACTACAGACTCTTTCAGCTCTTCAGGATTTTCAAGACTCTGTTGGACTAACCACCATGGCATCCACACTTTGCCCAAGTTTGGCGCCCTTTGATCAAGATTGCGGATCGCAAACATAACGGGAATCATTACATTGTATGCATCCATTACACTCCTCCACCAAGCAACCTTGTTTACATTGCCACGTAGACATGTAATTTTATCCTTCACTGTTTCTTTCTACTCAAGCTGCCATTCATCAAAGGACGCGCAATTGAATGTGTCAATCACAACACATTTATTACGGAGAAGTGATTCCAAGGTATGAAAGTGTGTGCAGAACCGAGTTTCAGTAGGAAGTTTCAACATCACTGACATGCACATCCTATACAAATCGAGCACTCTCTGTCGTTTCAAGATAAATTTCACAACCTGACGTGCTGTATCAATTATTTTTGCGAACCATGTGGTTTCTTCGCTAGTGTATCAATCTTTCAGCACCAAGTTCAAGCTGTGCGTATTACAACCATTGGTAAAAATGTGTGGAAAGCACTTCTTTATTAATTTACTGCTGTTTTTACAATTCTTTGCGTTGTCCATCACAACTTGAACGACATGTTCAACACCAATTTCTTTAATTACATCAATCAAGATGTCAGAAATGTATTTGCCACTTTTAATTGCACCAGAACTATCAATCGCCTTTATAAATGCTTCTCCCCTTGGACAAACTAGCATTACATTGATCAACGGTCTTCTCTGAACATTTGACCAGCCATCACTGATCACAATCGTACACCCTGAAAGTGAAATATTCCCAAGTATTATTTTGCCAATACGCTCTTTGACTTCGATGTAACATTTGTCCAAGAAAACATTTCTTATCGTGTGATAAGGAGCTGAAAATCCTGGACCAAACTCACCGGTTTTCTTCCAAGCAGCCCTCCAATGATTGCTGTCTACCATGACCAAAGCACTTCCAGTAAAGAATATTGCTTTGGCGAGTGCTGTTGGTGCTTCTTCTAGAGACTGCACTCGAAAGCTTTGATGTAATGATTTTTGACGCATTTGACAAAGTCCACCTTCATTGTGACGTTTAAAAGGAATACTACATGGAATTTCCTCTCCTTGTGCAGGTTGCTCTCCAAGGTTAGTTGGCGTTACTATAGGATCTACGGAGTTAATATTTGGCTTTGGGAACTCTTAATTCGAAGGCACACAGCTATATATCTGTCGTTTCTTGCCACCCTTTTTGGCGAGCTCTTCTCTCAAACGCTTTGCAACTGCAGGTGCCTGAGAATGTTCACATTTTCTACAATTGTTTTTAGCGCTACCCTGAAAATGATCCTTAATACGTGGTGCACCGCCAGATTTTGTTGTGTGACAAAATTTACATTGCCACTCCATATATCGGCCGCATATGTTGTGAGCATAATCCCAATCTTTGCCAGGAGCTTTTTTATTCTTTGGCTTCTTTGTACCACTTGTGCCCACATTTTGCTCCATTGCTTTTAAATTAAAACTGAAGAGAAAAGAACAAGATGTTACAAACTGAAAACAATTTTTTTATTTTCAATATATGTTATAATTTAAAAACCATTCAATATGAAAGTAACCATGATGCACAATATGAGATTTTCAATGCACTCTAGTCAATCCACATATCGATCACCTATATTGTGAGCAACCATACACATTGCAATGTAATCTATACATGGCATAATAACCATAATAATGCTATGAATCTCTCTATGCAATTATTATTATAATGATTATTTATATGTCCACTTTGATTTGCAAACAATAAAACACATCTAATTTCATTTGCTACAAAAACAAATGAAAGCAATAAAATATATAATTGGTCATTTCATGCACTAATAATCTATCGTAATAAATAATGCAATCTTTGTATAAACCAATACATGAACTAACGCAAATAAATTTTCAATATAATCACCCAATTGGGGACTACTTGTACCTAGTGAAGAATTGTGGCCCACCCATGCAACCAATTCAATATATAAAATCTATTTTAACCCAATCAAGGATTATAGCTCTTATATTGTAAATCAATTCAAATATAAGACTTCACGGATCTTTATATGCCCGGTACACCAGTAGAGGACATCCGACCCTTGACTATCGACTAGTCATTTACATATGCTCATCTTCCAAAACCAATTACAGCCCTCATTTGGACCAATGGCTTCTTCGCAATGAGAATGATTCCCCAAGTTTTCAGTTGTTTTGGTTTTGTACCTTTATGTCGGTAAACGAATTAAATTTTTTTAGAAGTGGTTACCGAATTAAGAATCACGTTGTCAGGAGTTTTTTGGAGCAAGGGATTACGCATATGTACATATACATGCATGGTGCATCAAATAAAGAATTGCCCATTTTTCAGAGCCAGGTGGTTACGTGGGGCCCACATGTGTACAGGTAGGACAGGGTGTACATAGTGCATCGATTTTCAATATTACCAGTACCACTGTGTTTTTTCTACAATAAGGAGGAGTTGGTAGCGCGTAAAACTTCTTGAGGAAGCTATCTGCGGGCCGACGACATGAGGTAAGCAGGTGCGTCAGATGGCATCGAGTGGTGTCAGGAAGTCGAACGGGGTCAATACTTGCACGCGGAGAAGTATGGACACGGCGTGTGTGTTTTCTTGTGATACTTATGCAAAAAGGTCATCATGAGGACCACTTTTTGGGACCACTTCACGTGGTTGCGGGATGCATTATTTGGAAAAATTGAGTGCCAGGTGTGCGGATGATGCAAAAAGGTGACAACTATGCATTGCTAGGTCAGTTTTTGGCCTGTTCGGGGTCCGTTTGAGGTCATCTAAAAGGCCACGGGTGCCCAACTAATAAATCTAAGTGTGGGAACTGAAAAAACTGAGAGAAGACCAGAAAAAAACATGGAGAAGAGAGGAGGAACAGCCGCAAGTGTGTTTTTGCTGTTTTTGGAGCATTTTTTGGCCCTAAACTGCTCATCCGAGGTCGGATTTGAGCACTGTGACATTGTAGGGTGGGGTTTTTGGGCGTTCTGAACGCAATGGCGCTGTCCATTTTTCCAAATTCCTCACAAATTTTCTGTTGTTTTTCTGTGTAATCTTCTTCGGTGAGTGAAGCCTCTGCTTAACTTTGTGGTTGTATCTGTTGTATTTCCTCAATACTGTGTAAACTATTTGCCCCATTGGTGTTGGGCTGAGCTTCATTGAGTCTAAACAACAAAAATTTGTCTCCTTTGATCTGAATTGAGAGTGTGTGTGTGAGTGTTGAGTGGGCAAGTGGAAAATCTCTCTCTTCTCACTCCGTCTATGTGTTTCCTGTCTCGGCCAGGCTGGTTGTGTAAGCCGAGTGGTGCCCCATAATGTGTGTGTCTATCATCCCAAGAGTGTGTGTCAGGTCATTATAGAGGCATTGTGTGTGTTTCCATCCCGCTCACATTCTTTTGGCGCCCCCCACGGAGGATCTTCTTCGAGTACCTTCTGCTTCGAGCTTCAAGCTTCGAGATTCGGGGCTACAGGTTACAGGTTACAGGCTACAGGTTACAGGTTACAGGGACAGGTACAGGTACAGGTGATTCACACAGGTACAGGTAGCTGGAGTACAGTGATATACTAGCAGTGATGTCACTTGCAGTTCTTGTGGGTATGCATCACTTGGCGCCTATTTGAGCGCATTGTCTGCTGGATTGTACGTTACTTGTGGAAACTGCCATTGTACGCATTTGTGGAGCCATACTTGGTTGTATTTGGCAGTCCCAGCCATTTCTAAGACTTGGTCTGGAAGATAGTCATTTTTGAGACTTAACTATGTGCGATTTGCATTAGCCTTCGTGTGAGGGTCGATAGCGTGAGGTTTTTATTGAGCTGGGGGATTCTCAAATGTGGAGATCCTTTCGGTGATAGAGGTAGCTGGAGCACCCTTTTTGTGACCTCGCCATAGGCTATGTACTAGTGAGTCCTACTTGATGCTCGGGTTCTATTGTTGACAGTTTATGCATACATATACAGTCTATATTCTGGGTTCCTATTGCTCTATTTCTGGGGAAACTCTGCCAAAATTTTTCCAAGTTATGATGGCTGGTTTTTTGGTCTTTTGAGATATTTATGCTGTTATGCTGCTGAAATTTTGGCAACATCAGAGGTTAAGTCAGGTGTGCCTTCTTGGGAGCTTCATGGTTGGCTTTAATGGATGATCAAAATGGCCCTCAATTCACTCCATTTCATTTAACTCAAAGAATCCAGATAAATGTTCATGTGTCCAGGAAGATTTTTTTCAGCAGCGCATAGTCTTTATGTTCGGGCCAAGAAGATTACGAGAGATCTTGGAATGTCCTTTGCCTGTTGTAATTCCGATGATCAACTATGAAAACTCATTTGATGTGCATGTGTTTGTCCTTATCTAAAGTTGAGCTCCATTGAAGTTTCTGGGACTTGAGTCAGTAAAAGTTTTGGGTTCTTGCACGTGTGTTCAAAGGGGTTCTCAAAGCATAGTAACTTGGGTAGCCATGGCTTTCTCTTATCCGGAGTTTCATGGAAGAAGTGATGTAGATGTGGAAGATTTTTTGGAAAAGATGGAGGTTGCCTGCATTAGCAACCAGATTCATGACCCTGCGTAGATTTTACGTCTTCTACAAATTTGTTTGAAGAGTGATGCACGAGTCTGGTCCAAAACATTTGAAGAGGAGTTGCGTGCAGCGGATCCACCTGTAAGATTGAGTTGGGACAATCTAAGGCATTGGTTGGAAGTGGAGTTTGTGAAGATAGAAGATCCTGACAAAGTGTGGCAAGAAGTACAAGGTTTGGTGCAAAAGGAAGGTGAACCAGTAGATGCGTACATACGTAAGTTCTCATTGGCATGGGAGCGGATGTGCAAGGCCTTAGCACCACAGGTACCCCCGCCTGACATGATGAAGAAGGACGGGTTCTTGGCTGGTCTTTGGGAGAATATACATTGGAGAGTGGAGCTAAAGAATCCTAGGACATATGAAGATGCACTAGAGGTAGCAAGGAACAAAGAGTGGAAGTTGAGGAAAATGAGCCAGTTAGGGGTGGAGTCTTTGCCCATGAGGTCTGAATTTCAGCCTATAGAGTCTTTACAAGGTCGCATGTCAGGGGTTCATCATGAACCAGTGGTTCCTGTTACTACTTAGGTTATGCCAGCAGTGGTCACTACATCGGTGCGAGATGATGGGCTAAGGCAAGACATGAGGAAAGTGGTAGATTTGATGAAGAATCTCAGCCTAAACATGCTAGGTCAAGTGGGAAATAATCGAGGTCGAGGGAGGTTTGCAAATCAGCCAGGAGATGAAGAAAGGCCTAGGAATGGTGTTGGACAAAGCAATGGTAGGTTTTGGAGGCAGATGCCCACATGTTACAATTGTGGAGAGTTGGGTCACATCAGCCCGCAATGTGATAAGCCACCAAGGATGGGGGGAGACATGTATCCATTGCCAAGACAGGTGTTGACTAGGTCAAATGATTATGGCATCGAAATTAAGGGAGATGAAGGAACCAGTGGATTAACCCAAGAGGAAAAGGGAAAGACAAAATTGCTAAGTGTAGTCACCTTGGAGAAGGCATCAAAGCTAGAGGATACATTAGTGATGCCTATTGGGAAGAGGACCACAGAGGACAAGGAAGGAAGAAGTGCCCCAGGTCCTAGTAAGAAGAAGGGAAAGAGTCATGAAGGTGAGGATGTCAAGGCCAAGAGGAAAAGGAGATCTCGTCGAAAGTTTCATGTTTCAGATTTTCCACTAGGGGATGGGCAATTAAGCTATGACTTGAAGGAGGATCTGACGAGCAGGAAGGCAGATGTTACTTTTGGGCAGCTTATAGAGATGGTGCCTAAGCTAAAGCGACAGTGGAAGAGGATGGTTAAACCAATGGAGAAAGAGCCAGAGAGAGGTTAAGTAAAGGTGTTGGCAATGGATGAGCTACCAGACATTTGTCCAATAGTAGATGTGTGGCATAAAAGGAAAAATTTGGGACAAGGTTATGTGGATAGCAGAGCCCAAATATGCGTCATAACACACTCATGCGTTGAGAAGATGGGTCTCACAGTGGCTGGGGTGTCAGGTTTTCGGATCAGATTGGCAAACCATCAAAAAGTAAAATGCTTGGGTGTTGTAAAGAGCTTAGAAGTGGAGGCATATGATGCAAAGGCAGTGGTTGATTTTCATGTGATGCCAGCAGGGTTGGGAGCATATCCTATTATACTGGGCAGACCATGGTTACGTGCAGTGGGAGTTGTTCAAGATTGGTGACATGGTACGATTAGCCTCTATGGAAAGACAGGTACCAAGAAGCTTTATAATATGGACACAAGGAAACGATTAGAGGAGCTTTATGAAGATGAGGATGAGTCTAGTGATGAAGACTCTTCCACGGTGACAGATGAGGACAGTGATAGCACTACCAGCAGTAATGAGGATGCTGATGTTGCATTTCTTTTGATGGACAAAGAAATCTAGGGCTTTGGTTTAGTTGCATTTGCGAATGAGGTTGAAGATGAAAGTGAAGGGCCTTATGAAGTGATTGAAGGGCTGATGCAAACCAAGGTTGAGTTGTCAAAGAAGTAGGAATTGATGACACAAATGATCAGTGGAGACCTCTCAGCTATGGAGAAGGATATATATTTGCACATGCTGGCTAGTTTTCTTGATTTGTTCATTACTTCATATGAAGAGATTAGAGGGTTCAAGGGCGAAGAGATGCATATAGAGCTGAAAGAAGGTGCTAAGCCAGTACGGCAAAGGCTAAGAAGGATGGGTCAAGAGCAAATGGAAGCCTTGCGAGAAGAGGTGGACAAGTTATTGAAGGCAGGGTTCATAGTTCCAGTAGAGACCACAGAATTGGTGAGTCCAGTAGTAGTCAGTCCAAAGAAGGATGGGAAGTGGATAATTTGTGTAGATTTTAAACCCTTAAACGCAGCCACTAAGAAGAACCCATACCCTCTTCCATTCATCGATCAGATCTTGGATTCATTGGCAGGTTATGAGAGGTACAGTGTGTGTGATGGTTTTTCAGGCTATTTTCAATTGAAGATTGCTCTTAAAGACTGCACAAAGACCACTTTTATTATGCCATGGGGCTGCTATTGCTACACAGTATTGCCATTTGGGTTGTCAAATGGACCTTCCTTCTATCAAGAGAGAGCAAATTGGGTGTTGGAACCATTCATTGGTAGTTGTGTTAAAGCTTTTATGGATGACTCATGTGTTTATAGCAGTAGGGCTGAACACCATGAGAAGCTGCAGATGGTATTGGCTCGATATGATGAATGTGGAGGACAACTAAATCCAAAGAAATGCCATCTAGCACAACCAAGGGTGAAGTTATTGGGCCATATGGTGTCAGAAAATGGCATTGAGGCTGATCCAGATAAGGTTAAGTCTATTATTCTTCTTCCATCACCTACGAGTACGAAGCAATTGGCAACTTTTATACACAAAGTGAAGTACATGGCACGGTTTATTCCATTGTCTTCGCAACTTCTTTATCCATTACAGCAAGTGGCAAAGCATTATCCATTGCAATGGGATGACAAGTGTGAAGAAGTGTTTCAAGAGGTGAAAGAGGTGTTAGGGGGGTTGTCAGCCATGCAGGCTCCTGATTGGGAGAAAGTGTTTTATGTAAATCCATCAGTAGGGGATGATGCCATTGGAGCCATGCTATTGCAAAAGGGTAAGGGCAGCCATTATATGAGGCCAGTGTATTGTGCAAGCCGAGTGAAGTTGGTAGCGGAGAGAAAGTTCTCGGAAGTAGAGCTAGTGATGGCCAGTGTAATATTTGCTTGTCGACGATTTCGTCATTACTTGCTACCATGGCCTTTTGTTTTCTTAACGAGTTATGCCTTTTTGCCACAGTTAATTAATGGTACTAACATGTCAAAGAGTTTGAGTTCTCTTTTCTAGTGGAAGATAGTACAAGGGCTACCCTAGCTGATTTGTTGACCTACAAGGAGAATCCCCTTGTTGTTAAGGAAGAGGTGGTGAGAAAGGTAGTTGAAGAAGTGCCACAAATCAGCAATGCACATGTGTTGTTCTTTGATGGTTCAAACAGAAAGAGCCATGATGCAGCTTCAGAGGGTATAGCACTTTATGATCCAGAGGGGAAGCTAGTATGCAAGAGAGGGTTCAAATTGGATGCTCATAGTAACAATGAGGCTGAATATGCTACTCTGGAAGCCGGATTACACATTTGTTTGAAGCATGGGGTTCGAAGGTTGAGCATAAAAGGTGATGCCTTGTTAGTGGTGAAGCAAGTGCTGGGTGTGTGGAAGAGCAAGAACACCTCATTGAAGGAAATGTGCTTCAGAATTAAAGGCTTGTTAAAAAAGTTCGAAGCATGGATCATCAGACACATTGAACGTGCTCTAAATGGAGAGGCACATGAAGCAGCTCAAGGCATGATTGGGGAGCTATTTGTGTTGAGGACCACTTTACCTCTTTATCATGGCCGGGAAAGTTTGGCTCAAGAAGAGGAGTTTTTGCTAACAGGAATCATTCCAAAGGAGATTCAGAAGTCTAAGAAGTATGGCTTTGTGCGTAGAGCATACAGGTACAAATTGATTGGTGATGTCTTATACATGAAAGGGGCTGATCTCGTGTTGAGACGTGTACCTTGGCGGGAGGAGCTTTACAGAGTGTTGGAAGAGAATCATGAAGGCGCATGTGGTGGCCATTTTGCTCTAAAGATCACCTTGCATAAGATTTTGCACGAGGGGTATATATGGCCTAGTTTGCACAAGGATGTTCACCATTGGTGTAGGTCTTGCAATAGGTGTCAAGCATTTGGGAAGAGAGTGTTGAAGCCAGAGCTACGAAAAACCATTATGGCGTTTGATGTGTTTGAAAAGTGGGGGATTGATGCAATAGGCACGTTACCTATCACAAGCAGGGGCAAAAGCTATATCTTGATGGCAGTGGACTATCTCTCTAGATGGGCAGAGGCTATAGCAGTAAAACAGATCACTGCAAAGGATGTGGCAAAATTTGTGTATGATGAAATATGTTGCAAATTTGGGGTTCCATTAGAGCTACTTTCAGATAAGGGGCCTGGCTTTAGAGCTAAAATGCTAGATTTTTTATGTGCAAAGATGAAGATTAGGCACCAGCATACCACTCCTTATTACCCACAGTGTAATGGCTTAAATGAAAGATTCAATGGTGAGTTGGTACAGATTCTTTCGAAAGTGACAGCGCACCAAGGAAAGAATTGGGATTTGGAATTGCCTAGTGCATTATGGGCTTACCGTACTTCAGTGAAGACGGGTACAGGGTTTACTCCATTTCATTTGGTGTATGGAAAAGAAGCACTATTTCCTGTGGAGGTAGAGTTGCCTGCGTTCAAGATGTTAGAGAAGTTGCTTGGGCCGCCTAGTGATGCATTCAAAGAGAGGCTCTTGCAGTTACAAGAGGTCCAGTTGCATAGGATGAGCGCATTGGAGCATTATGGGCAGATGCAGGATAAGGCTTTGGCAAAGATAAATGAAAAGGTCAAAAGTAAGGGTATCAAGAAACATGACTTGGTTTTGCGCTACAACAGTAAGCTGGACAACACCTGCCAAAAGAAGTTTCAAATTAAGTGGGAAGGCCCTTTCAAGGTAGTGGAGTGTTTTCCAAATGGCACATATCAGCTGGCTAACCTGGATGGTGTTCTACATAAGTCAAGGGTAAATGGATTGCGTCTTAAATTGTATCATGCTAGATTGATGATGGTGGAGCAAGATGAGTTGTCTGTGGATCAAGCAGTGTTGGTGAGGGATGAGGAGACCTGTGATGCGGCGAGTCTCATATCTCTCTTTGCTGCTGCTGATCATGAATGATCTAGCAGGCTAGGGAATGGGCAAATTATGTCAGGAGTTTTTTGGAGCAAGGGATTGCGCATATGTACATATACATGCATGGTGCATCAAATAAAGAATTTCCCATTTTTCAGAGCCAGGTGGTTACGTGGGGCCCACATGTGTACAGGTAGGACAGGGTGTACATAGTGCATCGATTTTCAATATTACCAGTACCACTGTGTTTTTTCTACAATAAGGAGGAGTTGGTAGCGCGTAAAACTTCTCGAGGAAGCTATCTGCGGGCCGACGACATGAGGTAAGCAGGTGCGTCAGATGGCATCGAGTGGCGTCAGGAAGTCGAACGGGGTCAATACTTGCACGCGGAGAAGTATGGACACGGCGTGTGTGTTTTCTTGTGATACTTATGCAAAAAGGTCATCATGAGGACCACTTTTTGGGACCACTTCACGTGGTTGCGGGATGCATTATTTGGAAAAACTGAGTGCCAGGTGTGCGGATGATGCAAAAAGGTGACAACTATGCATTGCTAGGTCAGTTTTTGGCATGTTCGGGGTCCGTTTGAGGTCATCTAAAAGGCCACTGGTGCCCAACTAATAAATCTAAGTGTGGGAACTGAAAAAACTGAGAGAAGACCAGAAAAAAACGTGGAGAAGAGAGGAGGAACAGCCGCAAGTGTGTTTTTGCTGTTTTTGGAGCATTTTTTGGCCCTAAACTGCTCATCCGAGGTCGGATTTGAGCACTGTGACATTGTAGGGTGGGGTTTTTGGGCGTTTCGGATGCAAGGGCGCTGTCCATTTTGCCAAATTCCTCACAGATTATCTATTTTTTTTCTGTGTAATCTTCTCCGGTGAGTGAAGCCTCTGCTTAACTTTGTGGTTGTATCTGGTGTATTTCCTCAATACTGTGTAAACTATTTGCCCCATTGGTGTTGGGCTGAGCTTCATTGAGTCTAAACAACAGCAATTTGCCTCCTTTGAGCTGAATTGAGAGTGTGTGTGTGAGTGTGTATGTGTGAGTGTTGAGTGGGCAAGTGGGAAATCTCTCTCTTCTCACTCCGTCTGTGTGTTTCCTGTCTCGGCCAGGCTGGTTGTGTAAGCCGAGTGGTGCCCCATAATGTGTGTGTGTATGATCCCAAGAGTGTGTGTCGGGTCATTATAGAGACGTTGTGTGTGTTTCTATCCCGCTCACAACGTCCGGCCCAAAAAAGGACCTGTGACTCTGTAACCTTAGGCCAAATCACAAGGAGATGACAATACCCGGCCCAAGGATTTGCCTAGCTAAAAGACCGGGGTTAGCACACTATTTACTATATATAATTAAGCCCACCGAGATTCTGCATTTTCTCAGCGGGCCCGCCGGACTAATATAGTATTTCGGCAGGCCCACCGGGATAATGCAGAAGCCCAGCGGTGCCCGCATGGAAATTATGAAAGCCGGGAGGGCTAACCGGCTCTATAGGTTTTTGCAGGTCATCATCAAAGTCACGTTAACAATTAACATTGTTGCGCGCATTTTGAGAACCCTATTTTTTATAAATTTGTACATACGGACACGAGGCCCGATGTCAAAAGTGCGTGTGGGCTTTCTTTTTGTGGGTTTTTTAGCTTGCTTTAGCAAGCACATGTACATGCACTGCAAGTCGCTAGTCTAGTGACAGTTGTCGGGCTACTGTAAGTGCCCGTGAGTGAGTTTTTTGAAGTGAGCCTTGTATATAACTAAAACTTATGTACAAACTAGAAAAAGTTCAGCCAAACATCAGAAATTTTCAGGTTTTAGCTCGTTGTGTCTCCTTGGTGCTTTTGGATGCAGATTTTTGCCCCGACTAGCCTTCTCTACGTGTAGTCATGCTGGGACAGCCTTCTGTTCGCGTCAATTTTGCTCATGGCGGTGTATGGAATCAATTTTGTTCATCTTCAGCTTTCTCGCCAGTCATTTTTCAAGCTTTATCTCAAGCTTTAAAGTGCCCCAATTGGAGTTGTGCTCATCAGGTTACGATTAGTTCTCTGCAGGGTTATGGCTATGGCAGCCTAGTGGCAAATTGTGTATAGGCAGATTGGGAGGGCATGTATTGATCCGAGCCTATCACAAATTTTTGTTTATCATATTTTGTTGGTTTTCCTTGCTTCTAGAGGATTACAATAAAAGAAAGAGTGAGAACAACCTCTTGGAAAAATTTTAAAAAAATGATTTGATAGGAATTTTTTCTTGACTAGTTCACCGGAGGTGAAAGGTAGAGGGAGAACCTAGTGGTAAAGGGAAGGGAAAATATGTAAATGTGAAAAGAAAAGATATGATGTGGTTGTGGAGCCATGCACCCATGATTCAAGGGTCATGAGTGGCTCATATGATCATGGCTTTGGAGCCATATGATGATTCAAACAAATGGGACCCAAGTGGAAGACTTGGTAAAGGAAGGAACCAGACACATGATTTTGCTGAATTTTTAAAAAATACTTCCACTTCGATCCAAGAAAAGTTGTCTTCATCAAAGTTGTAGCTGATGAGATGGAAATTCTGGCCATATTTTTTTTATAATTTTTTCATCTACGGTCTAAGAGATATGGCCAAAATGGCGGACGCCAGTTTTTTCAACTGTGGTGGAGACCACCCCCTCTACCTTTACACACACACACCCTTCCTTTTCCACATTGAGACCTTCTCTAAAAATCAGCCATTAGTCTTCTCACCCTCCTCTCCTTCCTCCTCTCTCTCAAGCTCAAAAACCCATCAAAATTCCTCTTCTAATCACCTCTCAAGTCATGCTTAATCTTGTTGTAATTCATAAGTTCTCATTCAACCCCTTTCTATTATTACTAGATATGTATTGATTTTATGTAGATTCTTTACATTTTAAAATAAGGAAGCTCTTGGACTCAAGCTATGGAGGAAGGAGTGAAGACAACACAAGTGATGATGGAGCTAATTGGTCAACAAATCACTTGGAAGGAGCTTCTTCATTGGTTGAATGTCCCTAATCAAGCTTCATTTGTACAAATTACACTTGGATCTTAACCTCACTCCTAATCACTCTCTTTCCTATATAAAGAGGCCTTCCCCTTTGTAATTTCAAGCCTCCCTCAGCCCCATTGAGTCTTTGTATCACTCACCATGAGCCCATAAGCTCATTCATTCACTCTATTCTTGCACATTCTAGAGTGCAAATTGTTTCATGCTAGTAACCTATCCTCCTCTTACTTATGTTAATTAAGAGAAATCTTTTATATGTGTGTGAGAGTGCTTGATGTGATCTTGGCTAATCCTTGAGTGGTTGTTTGGTAATCTACATGACTATTTGTGTTGGGAGTGTTTGAAGTCATCCATTCCTTGTACACACACTAAGGTTAATGCTTCATTCATAGTGATCTCTCTCTCTCTCTCTCTCTCTCTCTCTCTCTCTCTCTTTGTGTAGCGGTCCTAGCCCACGTTTCCAAGACTAGGTGGTGCCCTTATCTCATTTCCCTTGTGGCGCAATGGAGTTTGTTTTGGTGTAGAGGCCGCCATTCCAAATTTCCTTCGTCATAAATTGGTGCCCCCACGGAGGAGTTCTCAAGCAGTGCTCTGTCAATCCTATGAAGGAAGATCCATCAAATTCTTCGAGACTTCCACTATGGTCTCCCCAAGAAGCTCGAGAAAAGAAGCGTCTTTATCGACAAACGGCACGTATGCGGGTAAAGAGAGTTAACTACACACACCCTTCTTTGCTTCAAGGAAAATCTTGTAGTCATCAAGTCCCTAGGTCAAAAAATTGTGTTGAGTGCTTTGTGGCTAGTGTGAAGACACTTCCTTTGAAGCCTCGACTTCAGGTGGTGAAAGCACTCTCAAACTCGGGTATTAACAAGTTTTTGGAGGGGGAGCTACACATCAATGGGGTGCGGTATTGGCAAGAGGCTACATATGGTGATGCACTCCAACTACTACTAGCAAGAAGGCTCAAGGTGGTTGAGAGGGTAGCCATCGAACCCTATGAACTCTACAAAGCTGAAGATGGTCACACCAAAGCTAGGCTAATCACTGGTGAGCAAATTCTTCGCATCTCTCAAATGGTGGGATCCAAGAGAGCTCAACTTCAATGAAGTGCTTCATGGAAGTTTGTATTTAATGCACCAATGAATAATCCCATTTTCTACAACTTTCAATCAGTTCAGAATATTAGGGTGAATGTGCGCATTGATAGAAAGATTTTTTTCCAACAAAGATTGGTCTTCTATTTTGGAGCTGAGAGGTTGAGAGAGATATTGTTGTCCCCTGACCCTATAATATTTCCTATTTTGGAGTATAATGTATCTTTTGATGTTCACATCTTCATCTTGCTTTAAGCATACTCCATGAATCATAGGGATTTATATGGACCTTTCCAACCTCTTGCTAGACAAACTGTGCATATAATAGCTAGCACAAAGCTTAGGTTCCAAAACATCATAAGGAACTTACTAGGCCCTCGTCGTCTAGCTGAGATTAATGCATCTATCAATCCATTTATTCTACCCTTAATAAGATATGATTAGGGCCTAGACGTTTTCATCTTTGTGCTGTATTGAGAGGAAGGCAACCCACTTTTATGATGGCTTTCCCAAATTTTTTTGGGCGTAGTGGGGAAAATGCTGGGGATTTTTTGGATAACTTGGAGATGGCTTTCCTTGTCTCTGGGAGGGATGACGAAGCATTGAAACTGAGAGCTTTTCCTTTGGTGCTCAAAGAAGAAGCTAGGGTATGGTTCCAGGCTCTAGATCCAACCCAAAGAATTGATTGGGAGGGATTGAAGGCGGCTTTCCTACGAAGATTTCAACGAGCCAATTCGGCAGAAGAACTATGGCAACGGCTTCTGGCCCTTCATCAAGTTGACCCTCATGGTTATGCAACCTATGAGGAAGGTTTTCTGAAACTTTGGGGGCAATGGTCAGACTCACTAAACCCTGGTGAGCGAGCTCCCAATTGCCTCCAAAAGGATCGATTTATCTCAGGTTTGTACCCCTTGCTAAGGGAGAAGGTAAAGAGCAAATTTCCAAATGCTTTTGAAGATGCCTTAAGAATTGCTAGGGAAAAGAATAGAAAGATTCTCTATCAAGCCCAAGCTGGCCAGCTAGCTTTGGGAGGCAATATCACAACTATGGAAGCTTCTCACATACCTCCAAATGTGCCTAATGCACCAGACCTCAATAGAGGTCAACAAGAAGATATGCTCCAACAAATAAACAATCTCACAAACCACCTAGAGGGGTTGAGAGTAAATCTTGTGCAGGGTGCAAGAAGGCCTATTGAGGGAAATGGTGGGAATCGGCCACCAATGCGACGTCAAGCAAGGGAAATGTTGTGTTACAATTGTGGGGAAAATGGCCACGGCATGTATAATTGCCCTCATCCCAGAAGATATGACTACCCTGTCAGAGGTCTTCGACAACAAGTAAGTCCTCCCCGTGCTAGAGCTCAAGCACAAGAGCAACCGCAACCTCAAATTTTGCAGCCACCTCGTGCTCAAGCTCAAGCCCCTGCTACTCAACCAAATGTGAGCATCATAAGGATGGAGGAGGTCCTCAAGGGCAGAAGCAACCAGGAAGAAATAGCTAAAGGGAAGATGAAGATAGATGAAGTGGCTACAATGCCTATCAAACGTGTGCGTGTCCAAGATGAAGTAGGTAAAGAAACAAGCAAGGATGCAAGCAATGAAGCAAGTACATCTCGGGCAACTAAAGATGAAGCCAAGAAGAGAAAGACCCGTACTAGGTCTCAAATTGACATCTCTGATTTCCCTATGGGATCTCGGACACAACCTTATGACTTGACAGCTGATGTGAGTTCTCAAGGACCAAAGATTACTTGGCCACAACTACTTCATATCTCCCCAAAGCTTCGACGACAATGGTCAAAAATGGTGAGCACGAGGGCAAAGCGAGGTAAGCTAGTAAGTGTAATCAAAGCATATGGTCTCAAGGACATAGTGCCTTTGGTGGAGGCTCAAATCAAGGGACAACGGATTCCAAAAACTTACATTGACAGTGGAGTAGAGGTTTGTGTCATGACAGAAAAGCTAATGCATCAATTGGGTTTAGAGGTAATGGAATCATCAAACTTTAGGGCAAAAATGGCCAATAATGTCTCTGTCACTTGTGTGGGTGTAGTGAAAGCTTTGAGAGTTTCTGTTTTTGGAATCACTACAGAGGTTGATGCTTATGTGATGCCAGTAAAGGGAGAAGGATACCCCCTTATTTTAGGACGACCTTGGCTCATGGGTATAGGAGCTAGGCAAGATTGGGCAACAGGAGACTTGGAGTTGAGGCCTCGCATGGGTGTCCATAGTCGGAAGGTGGTTTATAACCTAAAGAATGGGCGACAAGAGAACCTTGAACTAGAGACGTCAGCTGATGAGTGGAGCTCAAGTGGATGCTCCTCATCCATGGACGAGGAAAGTTGTCTCTAATGGTAGTTGCCTTCACTTTCTTGAGGTTGACACACACTCGTAGTTTTCCATTTTTCTTGTGTTCAATTTCATAAATGAATTCGGCTTCCTTTAGTTTTTCAATCTCTTCTTTGATTCCTAGAAAATGTTTCATTATATGTATATGGCCTTTGTCTACTTGGTTTCGCATCATCTCTCATGGGTATGATATGTTGATAGATTTCTGGATCAACACCCTTGAGATCCTTGTAAGACCAAACAAAGATATCTCGGTATTCTTTTAGTAGTCTTAATAAAAGCTCTTCTTCTTCTTCTGTTAGGTCATTTGCAATGTAGGCAGGCTATTAGGACACCGGCAAGGCCGGACTAGATAAGGCTCTAGTCACCCATGTCTTACATTGGTATCAGAGCATGATCTATTTTTGGGCAAGAAGACGTGGATCTTTTTGCATGCTCCTCTCTTTGAGGGCGTGAAGAGCCGCTTGCTAAGGGAGACGACAAAGTTCCTTAGCGTGGACAGAGCTGCTTGTGCCAGGAGGGAGGAGACCTCGACCTTCGGCATATGCTGTGTGGCTTAGCCCGGCGGATACGCGCTGCAAAGGGGAGGAATTTACATCACTGCGGTGACGCCCAAAACACAACTGACGGGCATCTCTCTCTCTCTCCCTCGCCCTCACGGCACTGCCTTGGTCGCCATAGTCGACAGTGGCGTTGTTTTTTCACACTCAAGGCGCCCACAGGCCGTTGGCCTTGGGCAATTCCTCAAAAACTTCAAGCTAGGGTGCGTGCCCACCCGGGCACACACCCCATACACAAGCTAGGGTGTTCAACGGTTGTCGACTGAGATCCGACACAAGCATAGGCAAGGGGCCACGGAATTCTAGGCAAACTGTCAGAATTACAAAAATTTCAGAAGTCGTAGAAGTTAAATTTCGACGGAGTTGAAGTTTCGACGGTGGGATATGTATGACTATTGCGGACTCATTGCAACAGGCCATTGTGGGCAGAGGGATTTTTGTGCCAGGCAGGGCTCAGCGGATTACTATGCAGGTTCAGGGTGGCCTTGTGGGTTTTCTAAACATCTATGCACCCAATGTGGCGAGTGCTCGTGCAGAGTTTTGGTCACAAATTGTTGAGTCTCTGTCGCAGGCAGATCATTGGTGCATAGGAGGGGACTTCAACATGTTGGAGGACCCTTCTGACAGGATTGGTGGCAGCCATGCTACTGTGCATGGAGTCGAGTTGGCAGCTTGGGAGAGGTTTTGTATGACTCTGAGGGTCTCGGATACATGGCAGCACTCTGGTTTTGTGAGGCCTCCAGACAGTCTTGCTTTCTCTCGATCAAATCGCAAAGTTGGAGGAGTGAATCTATCGCGGATAGATTGCTTCTACACTAGTGACCACTTCAGTGACTTGGGAGGGTCAGTGGGCATCCTGGCAGGGACCTCCTTCTCGGACCATGCACCAGTGACCCTCATAGTGGCAGACAGGCAGAGGAGTGGGAGCACGATGCTTTGCATCCCAGAGAGGGTCTTGTTGGACTCAGCACTCAGAGAGAGGGTAGAGGCTCTCTGGACAGAGGGTATGGACAGATAGGATTCTCCTGCTGACAGAGTGGCCTCAGGCTTAGCTCAGATTAGCCATTTGTTTCTTCGGGAGTCTCTGGCTCGTCGGGCTGCAGCGAGAGAGGTGGAGCAGCGTCTCAGACGGGGCATTGCTTCATTACAGAGGATACAGGAGCAGCATCCAGACAGTCCTTGGTTGGAGGAGAAGTTACAGCAGGCTCGAGAGGAGCTTGCTAGCACAGAGGAGAGGCGACATGAGTTTGCTTTCCACCAACAGGCATCTCAGTGGACTCAGGTGGGTGACATAGTGACTGGTGCTTTCTTTGAGACAGTGAGACCTTGGCACTCACATGTTGAGGTCTGCCAGTTGAGGAGGCCCGACAGGTCAGTTGCTTGTGAGCCCGAGGATATGTGTGCAATTGCTACTGACTTCTACCATGAGTAACTATTTGCAGAGCCTCAGTCAGAGCAGCAGGATGCATGCAGGGAGCAGGTTTGGGCACAAATGCCTTGTCTTGTGACTAAGGAGATGCGTCAGAGGCTAGAGATGCCACTTCAGCTTAAGGAGCTGCACACGGCTCTTAGGGCCCTCCCTCGTGGTAGCTGTCCAGGTGAGGATGGGTTGACTCCCAGCTTTTTCTTAGAGTACTGGGACCTGCTTGGCCCAGATCTCTGTAGTGCTTTTCAGTACATTTTGCACACAGGAGGATGCCTGACAGCATGAGTGAGGTCCTAATCTACCTCATTCCCAAGGAGGGTGGCTCCTTGGATGAGATTCGACACTGGCGCCCCATCACCATCCTCAACTCAGCCTACAAAATTCTTGCCAAGGCTATGAGTTTGAGGATTCAGTCACTTTTAGAGAGCCTTATACATGGGACTCAGACAGGTTTTGTCAAGGAATGTAGTATCCTTGACAACATCTTTACTTTTTGGGAGCCTTCTGCCCTGGCACGGCTCCATGGTGAGGACCTCGTGATTCTTCTTCTCGATTTTGAGAAGGCATACGACAGAGTTGATTAGGACTTTCTAGAGGGTACTCTATGCAGGATGGGCTTCTCAGATGCTTGGATCAGAGGGGTGTCAGCCTTGTACAGACAGGCTCACAGTCAGGTACTTTTGGCAGGAGGTAGAGGTGATCGCTTCATGCTTACACGCTCGGTCAGACAGGGATGTCCTCTTGCCCCCTTTCTCTTTTTGTTCTATGCGGAGGTGATGAGCAGGTTTTTGGTGTCACAGCAGGTTGGTCTACGGGGCTTAGCACTCCCTATTCGGGGAGATGAGCTACTAGACGCTGAGTTTGCCAATGACTCAGCCTTGTACTTAGATGGCCAGGAGGCCAATCTTTATAGATGTGAGCAGGATTTAGAGACCTTCTGTTGTGCATCGGGCACACTGATCAACTGGAGAAAGACAGTGGCTTTCTCGGTTGATAGTGCTCCTGTGCCAGATTGGATGCCAGGAGAGGGTTTCAGGTGGATTTCCCCAGGGACTGCAGTTCGGTACTTGGGTTGTCAGGTTGGTTTGGACTTGTCTCCTGAGTAGCATATTGCTCCCCTTCTCCTGTCTATCAGGAGAAAGTTGTTACATTGGAGCTCAGCACGACTTTCTCTGACTGGCAGAGTAGTAGTTGCCAACCAGGTGTTGTTGGCGACTATGTGATACATCACTTCCTGCTGGATCTTCTCGAGTTCTTGTATCAGCTAGGTAGAGAGACTGATCAGGAACTTCCTTTGGTCAAGACGTGACACTCAAATAGCCCGAGCCAAGGTGGCTTGGCAGGTCATCACGCTTCCTTGTTCTCAGGGAGGGCTTGGGATCATTGATCCAGCACAGCAGAGTCGAGCCCTTCTTGGGAAGTTCATCGTCAGAGGACTTCTTCCAGGTGAGGAGACCTAGAAGGAGTTCTTGCTACAACGGCTTCGTACCAGGGTGCCTCAGTCAGGAGGCCCTTGGCAACCTTCGACCATATGGATCTTTACAGAGATGCGCAGAGTTGGTTTGCGCAGGAGACTGGAGGACCGCTTCACTATGAGTTTGCTTCACTCTTGGGAGCTCTTACGGCGTGGCCTAGAGCAGAGACAGCCGACGTGCACGGAGGAGCACCTACGGCAGCCCCTCATCTGGAACCCCATGGTTAGCACTCAGAGAGGCCACTTGGTTGGTAGTCGGCCTTGTGTTTCCTGGGGTCCCATGGAAGCAGGTCCAGCACGCTCTCTAGGTGACTGGCTAGAGTTCACAAGTTTGTCAGAGGAGGTGCAAGGGCTCCAGCTATAGGGCATGAGAGGGGTGCAGAGCATGTGTCAGGACATCTCAGAGTCAGTTCCAGCTAAGTGGCTCACGCCTCTTGAGCCAGTAGCACCCCAGTGGATGGGAGCCTTCACACGATTGGACGTTCTCATCTCAGTCAGGGCCTGCTCAGAGACTATCCCAGCCCTGTTCTTTGAGCTGCAGGGTAAGGTACAACTACAGCGAGTTGCAGTAGAGACCCCGCAGGTAGCAGAGTGTTGTTTTCAAAGGAT
The DNA here is from genome assembly GCF_014529385.1 of Adiantum capillus-veneris. Taxonomy (NCBI): domain Eukaryota; kingdom Viridiplantae; phylum Streptophyta; class Polypodiopsida; order Polypodiales; family Pteridaceae; genus Adiantum; species Adiantum capillus-veneris. The sequence continues at coordinate 78,505,181 of NC_140936.1, forward strand.
CCGAGTAGTGGGCATTGTGGGAGGACTTGCGCATAGACCCTGATCCAGCAGCTCTTGAGATTGGACACTGGAGGCTGTGGGCTTGGGAGTGTTGTCCACTGGCACAAGTACAGTGGGATCCTGGTGAGTGGCTATTGAGGGACCCCTTCTCTTTTGCAGAACACCAAGGAGTCCCATTCTTTCAGGACTGGGACGTCATATACTAGCAGCACAGAGAGAGGCCCGCCCCGCTGCAGTGCGTCATTGGCAGGAGGAGGGTCTCACAGTCGATTTCTTGGCAACATTTTGGGAGAGGTTATGGGACTCCAGACAGCCGAGGCGAGTCACCTTGTTTGAGTGGCTGGTCGCACACAGAGCTACAGCAGTAGGGAGTTGGCTAGTGCATTGTGGTCTCTCGGCCGCATATGCAGCTTGTGACCATTTGGTGGAGAGTCAGCGTCACTGTCTTTGGGACTGTTCCTCGGCCCAGCAGGTGTGGCTACGAGTTCTTCGGCTAATGCCTGCTCTCTCCACGGCTAGACAATACACTTGGGGGGCAGTGGCTTGGTCCACTCTCACGGGACCGACACTTCAAGTTGAGCTATCTTCCACCAGCAGGATGATAGTGATGTAGGAGGGGCGACCTACACTCCAGCCTGCTACAAAGCTTACTCCACAAGAGTGGTGCAGTGAGAGAGAGGATTGTTGGGAGCTCATCAGTGGCCTGACACTTTGGTTCATCTGGTGGGCCCGCTGTTTCGGCATCTTTGAGGCTCGCCCTGTGCCACCAGCAGAGACTGTTCATGACTTTTGGCTAGAGCTGATCCATACTCTCAGAGGACAGCTTGAGGGACTACAGGGCAGCTCTGACCGCATGCAGGAGCTCCACGAGGCTTTCCTTGAACTCTGGCTCCCTGGACCTTTCTACACCATAGTCCAAGGTGTGCTCATATGGCACTACCGTCCACCTGTGTGGCTCTTCCCTCATCCCATCTCTTGATTTAGCCTCATTGTATATATGTTGTTTTTTCATTGGGAGAGTCTCCCCATCATGTTTGTTGTAGCCCTCTCTTGCAGAGGTGGTTGTAGCCCTATGGGTAGTTTTCATTAATTGGTCCTTCTTTCAAAAGAGTATCTATTGCAATTTTTTTCCTTCAGGAAGATTCAGTCATCAACGACGTTTCAAAGCAAACAATTACAAGTTTTTGTCGGCATCTTCAAACCATATACGGCGGACTAGTCTTGATTTTGACGGAGTTAGCATGGCTACTATACTTTGCGAGTGCTCCCAATATCAGGTATATTTTCTGAGTACTTCTTTCACCGCACTGTGTAGCCATGGATTTGGATATCAATATGACATTCGATTTTGAGCAAAGTACTCCTGATCCTACCAATGATGGCCCGTGGCCAGATCCTCTCAAGGAGAGTACCCACGATGCTATGGCAGGAGAAGATACTTATGAGTTTCTCAATATTCAAGAATTTTGTGCACTTCAGACACGCATGACAGTCATGAATGAAAATTTTAAAGCTTAAATGAAAATGTTACTAAACTCTCCACATTAGTAATTCAATTAATGCATCAGCAGTCTAAGAGTCCTGCTGACACCCACATGCATGAGCACGTTGGCACACAAGGGCAAGGCCCAACTAATGATACGTTGCATACTCTCACTGCCAAAGAGGTGGATGACTTGTTAAAGAACTTTAAACCAACAGTCTTTAAGGGCGAAGACCGAGACCGCAATAAGGACGCAGTGAACATCTTTCTCAACAAATGGGATGGAATTCACGCCTTACGATGTACTCCGGATGCAGTCAGAGCTCTGCAAACGAGCTTAACTCTGAAAGGCAAGGCCTATAAACGGTGGATGTCTCTCAAGGAGAAGAACATCATACCACAGAGTTGGGCAACCTTTGAAGCAATGTTTAGCAAGGAATTTTTGTTTGCAAATGAGGCCGATCGGAATTGGACGGCTTGGGACACATGTTCCATGCACCAATACCCATCACTCCTTGAATATATCTCTCACTGTCAAGACGTTATCCTCAAGTTGGAAGGCTTGGATACCTTTCAACAAGTACGAGGGTTCATACGAGGTCTGACACCCGGGCTTAAGAAGTATGTCAAGACCCAAGACCCTAAAACACTTAAGGAAGGCATAGTGAAAGCACATATTCATGATGACCTTGATGAGAAGAAAATACATAATAGTAACATGCCTTCTAGTATACATGGTAATACACGCACTCAGTATGGGCACAATAAAAGAAAATTTCTAGTTTCTAATTCAGATACATCTAAAAAACCCAAGGGGTCTAGGGGTCCTCTCTCTCCTGAGGATTTTGATAAAGCCAAGAAAGAGAAGTTATGTTTTCAATGTTTAGGAAGAGGTCATGGAAAAAAGGATTGTCCCAAGGGGAAATCTGCTGCTCAGGGGAAGGAGAAAGCAGTGCACATGGTGCAACTACTGCCTCTTGAGTCTTCCTCGAAATTCTCCACAGTGGAAGTAACACACACTGAGGTGGTGCATGAATGCTGTCTCACAGCTTCCATGTGGCAACAAACCTTTGGACCACATGAGTTAGTACATATGCACGGATATCTACAAGGGCACAAGGTGCACATCTTGGTAGATGACGCTGCTACTCACAATTTCATCAATTATGGATTAGTGAAAAAGCTCAAACTGCCTCAAACTCCGAGTACCCACCGCTACAAGGTAGCAATGATGAATGGACATGATACTGAAATATGGGATACTCAATGCCGAGTTGTTCCATTGGAAGTACAAGGGTACTCTACTTGTTTGGATTTTCAGGTTATGAACATGGAAAGGGCTGGTGTGGTTCTTGGTAGGGAGTGGTTGCATAGCCTAGGACCATCACTGAAGCATAGCTATGAGCACAATAGCTTGATGTTTGAATCCCATGACACACATGTGTTATTGTTAGGAGAAAAGGATATACCTTCATCATTACTAATTTGTACCGCTGAGCTTATGCAGCTCGTTTTTGATAATGAAATAGATCAGTTTTTCTTGTCTTACTCACTGTCTCATTTTCTTTCTAACATTGATTCTGTTGAACATTCCTCAACGCCGCATGCTTCTCTCTCCTCTGTTCCACCAATTGCTAATTCTAAACAAGCAAACGTTGCTAGTTAATTACAAAAATTATTAAAGGAATTTCAAGATGTATTTCCTAATGATTTTCCATCAGGATTACCGCCGACACAATCAATACAACATAGCATTGACGTGGCTGCAGGCTGTAAACCTGTTAGTAAACCACCTTACCGCATGAGTTACTCAGAGGCTGCTGAGGTGGAACATCAGCTTGCTGACTACCTTAGCAGAGGGTTTATACAACCCAGTTCTTTTAGTGAAGAAAAATGACGGCAGTATGCGCATGTGCGTAGACTACCGGGGCTTAAATGCACTTACAGTTAAGAACAAATACCCATTGCCAAGAGTAGATGAGTTATTTGATAAGCTAAGTCATGCTCGCATTTTTACGAAAATCGACTTGCAGTCAGGATATCACCAAGTCCGTATTCAGCTTGCCGATATACCTAAGACTGCATTCCGAACACGGTTTGGACACTACGAGTTTTTGATGATGCCCTTTGGGTTAACCAATGCACCCGCAACATTCATGACACTTATGGATAGTGTCTTGAAGCCATATTTGGGCAAATTTTTCATTGTTTTTCTCGATGACATCCTAGTCTATAGTGCTTCTGAAGAAGAGCACTTACAACATCTCAGGCAAGTGTTTGAGTTGTTACGTACAAATAAGTTATATGCCAACGAATCTAAATGTGATTTTCTAAAAGATGAAATTCATTATTTAGGGCATGTTATTTCATTTCACGGCCTGTACATGGATCAATCCAAAGTGGATACCATCAGAAAATGGCCTCCTCCTAAAAATCTAAAAGAATTACAGATATTTTTAGGATTTGCAGGTTTTTACCAAAGGTTCGTTAAAAATTATGCTCAACTTGTTGTTCCTATGATGGATCAACTTAAAGGCAAAGGAAAAGCTTTTCAGTGGGGATTCGCTCAACAGCACATTTTTGATACACTCAAGGATGCATTACTACAGCTCCTATACTGGCTATTGTAGATCCTTTGAAACCATTCGTTTTGGAAACAGATGCCAGTGATCGTGCTATTGGAGCATTCCTATTACAAGATGGATGGCCGATTGCATTTGAAAGTAAGAAGCTTGATGCAACTCAGCATAACTATTCTACTTACGAACGCAAACTCTATGCAATTGTGTCGGCCTTAAAAACATGGCGGCATTATCTATATGGTGCTCAATTTGAGATTGTGTTTGACCATGAAAGCATCAAATGGTTTACACAACAAACAGATTTAAAGGGTCGAAAAGCCAGGTGGCCGAGATCCTTCAAGAATATGATGCCAAGCTAAGATATCGCAAAGGCCGATACAATGTAGTGGCAGGCGCTCTAAGTAGAATGCCAGAGATCAATTCGCTCTTGTTCATGGAACTTCATAGTGAATTTTTAGATTCTCTCAAGGGCAAATATGAGCATGATGAATCATATTTCAAAGCGTGGAGCCACTTTGGAGCCATGTTCAAAAGAGGGATCCTTCTCACTCCAATGACGGTAGTGTACAGTTAACCTCCACAGCTAGTTCTCCTTTATCAAGTGATGAACTACAGTGATGGAAGCAGTTTACCATCGACAATGGGTACCTACTCCACAAGGGGAGAGTTTGTGTACCGACGGACACGGACATTCGGCACCAAATACTTTATGAATGTCATGATAGTCCAAGTGCAGGGCCCCCGGGGATTAGAAAAACTTAAGCTCTCGTATGACGATAGTTTTACTGGCCAGGTATACATGGTTTTGTGCAAGCTTATGTCTTGCACTGCCTAAAATGTCAAGTTAACAAGGCAGAGCACCTGAAAGCAGGAGGACTCTTACATCCTTTGGAGATTCCCAATGGAAAATGGGAAAGTATCTCTATGGATTTTATTATAGGTTTACCAACCACTATATGAGGTCATGACTCAGTTGGGTGATCGTAGACAGGTTGACTAAACTATGTAAGTTTATTTCGATCAAATCAACGGTTAAGACACCAGAACTAGCCAAGTTATTTGTGGACAATCTATAAAAATTGTATGGTTTGCCAAGTAACATTGTTAGTGACCGTGATCCCAAGTTTAACAGCCACTTTTGGAGAGCTGTATTTAAACGATTGGGTACACAACTAAACCTCAGTACAATTGATCATCCAGAAACGGATGGTCAAATGGAACGGTTAACCAGGTGCTAGAGGATATGCTAAGAGCATACGTCAGCAAAAAACAGTCAGACTAGGAAAGATACTTACCTATTCTCGAGTTTGCCTACAACAGTGCTAAGAATGTCACAACAGGTTTTAGTCCTTTCATGCTCATGTACGAGTTTCAACCTAGGTCACCAGTTACCGTGGAGTTGGTAACCAAAAAAATTCCAACAGGTTAAGGATTTTCTCCAAGACCACATGGATATGCTAAAACTTGCTCGCGAGAATGTCCGGTAAGCACAGGATCAGTATAAGAAATACGCTGATGAGAAACGTCGGCAAGTTACCTTCGAAGAAGGGGAGGAGGTATTTTTACGTGTGCCAGAACATTCAGAAAGTCTAGAAACTGGATTGACGCCTAAATTATCTCCCCGATATTGTGGGCCTTTCAAAATACTCAAGCGAGTAGGTGATTGTGCCCACAAACTATTACTACCTTCACATTCTCGCATTCATCCGGTGTTTCATGTAATCCGTCTACGAAAGCGGTTACATGGGAACGACAATGTCATTGACCAACAGGTTTTGGTTGATTACATTGAACCTCCTACCTTACCACATGAACCTGAACGTGTTCTTGATTATCATGAGTTGCGTACATGTCATCACGTACGACAACAAGCCTTAATCAAGTGGAAAGACCGACCTGAAGAAGATGCCACTTGGAAAAACATTAGTGTTCTTAAGAAGAAGTTTCCCACTTTTTTTTTTGAGGCGAAAACTCTTCTTAAAGGGGGAGTAATGTCAGGACACCGGCAAGGCCGGACTAGATAAGGCTCTAGTCACCCCAATCTTACACAGGCCTAGGCTCTTCTCCTAGTTCAGCTAGATCTATCTTTTTTGCAGTTTCAGGTCCTTTGTAGGACTCGCCCTGTTTTTGTAGTTCCCTAACAGGTTATTTGACTCTGATTTTTCAATCTTGGAGAGTATATTTCTTGTAATGGGATGGAACACTCATTACATCTTTACCATCCTCTTATGTGGTTTCCATTTCAATTGTATATATCTCCTTTAGAGCTTTTTTCAACTCTTGATACTTCTTTTTTCGCTCAACTCGTGTCATGGTTGATTCCTTTCCCTGTTTCTTTGGCTTTGCTTGAGTATCCTTCCTCGTTTTTCTCGATGTTTTTGACATTTCTGGATTTTTGTTTGAAGGATAACTACCAGTGATTTTGTCCTTGACACAATCATGTGCATCTATCTGCATCAAGAACTGTGTTCTACTAAAGACTGATGGCATAGGTCTAGCTTTCATGTTTCTAGTGTCTCTTTTTTGTCTACACCATTTTTGTCTTCTGGATTTTTGGTTGGGAAAGTCAAAAAACTTTTCCTCCCCTCCTTTCATGAGTAGCTTAGCTCTCACATGTTCTTTTTTCGACCCCAAATCATCTGAGGTAGCTGATTGTTCTTCTAACTCATCTGTTGCATCATTATAGAGGTCTGAAAAGACTTGTTGAGCTTTCATCAAGTCCTTGGGTTCTTGAATTTTGTCTTCAATGTAGACGGTTGAGATCATTTGTATGGGAATTATATCATAGCCATCCTCATTGCAAAATTCAGTAGGCATAGACATATTCATACATACATCCATTGTCGCTAAAATTTGAGTCCACTCAAATGGCTCAAACAAATGCTCTAGAAAGGGTTCAAGTACATAGGCTTCATCTGTGCAATCCCTTTCTAAGATACATTGTTCTCGTTTTAAGCTCCCGTTTTCTAAAGCTCCACACATCCAAATAGGAGTGTCTTTGTTCAACCAAGATGGAAGCTTAGTTTCACCCAAAGAGACTGAATCGAACTCTTGTATGGGCATTCTCTTGACATCTCTATAAGTGTGATCTTTTAGATTAACCCTTGTTATAGATCTTGCTTCAAGTACAGATAATTGTTTCCTCAATCTTGGATGAGTTGTACTTGTCACATATTCCCAGTATGATTTTGTAATTGAGTTTCTTCCCAAAGTCTACTATGGCAAAAGTGTGTTGATATTCAATCCACGGGAATTAACTATCACTTTTTCAAGCAGTCCTAAGGATCTTTCAATGCGTCCATCAGCCAATTGCAATTTCATTTGAGTTTGTCTAATGGCTGGCTGTCCCCAGGATTCCCATACTGCTTTTGTGGCTATGGCTATGCCTGCCCCACTATCCAGTATTGCCATGGTTTCAATGTCATTATATTTCACTGGAAGGGTTGCGTTTCCTTCTTCCCCTTCATAGTATTCTCCGACTTCATTCATTGGAACAGATCGAATCTCTTTGTTGTCCATTTCATGTTTCAATTTTACCCAATTTTTTGCGATTAGCCCCGTTATTCCCACCGTCTCAAGAGTTTTTTGTAGGTCATTCCATATGAATGGTCTGATTTTTAATAGTTCTTTTAAAGTAAGAGTGCATTGGATAGGTGTAGACATGATTGAATGAATGTTGTCTACTTCTAGGATATGTTCTGCTCTTTTTACTTGAGTGGTCTTACACACTATGGGTTCATCTTCGTTATCTCCCAGTAAGAGGGTAATGTTTTCAAGGTTAATGGTTTAAACATTCATGAACCTTCATATCCGCAATCCCCATATAAGGATTGTACATCCATGTCCATTTGAAGAGGTAGATTGTCTAACCAAACTTCCTCTATAGGAGCTGATTTTAGAGTTAGGCTCCCATCATTGATCTCTCTAAATTTTTCCCTTAAGTGTTCTAGCCAGTCCTCTCCTACGAATGGAATTCCATCTAAGGCATCTTCATTGTCCGGCACTATAAGTTCTAGCTCTTTTGTTTCAAGGTGGGGTTTTACCACCACTTTGGATTTTTCTTGATTGTCTCTTACCACAAACTCCTCAGGTTTTGTCATACTTTCGAGCTTGGGTTTTTGTTTTTCCAGCATTTCTTGCGTGATTCTTACCAAATTTTGATAAGTTTCAAGCTTAGCTGCTTCCATGTCTGGAGAAGGATAGTTTTTCCATTTGTTTTCCATGTTTTGGCCTGCTTTAAGTCCTGGTTGGTAGGCTTTCAAGGCTGCATTAATAGGCTCAAAAAATTTATCAATCAAAATTGATCCTCCAGATTCCACGGTTGTTTCTTTGACTTCACTTCCACTTTCTTTCACCTTCTCCTGGAATAATTGTTTTGCTTTCTCCTCGATTTCAGCCCTTTGTTTCTGTTTTCTCATCTCATACCTTTTGCTTCTACTTCTTTTGGTCTTTTGAGAGGAAATTTTTGTATTCTCCGAATCATCAGAGGAGTTATGTTTCTTTTTATTAGCCGACACTCTAGTGATTACCTTGATTGGAACAATCGGTTCACTCTTGGCTAAGCTACTAGGTATCACTTGGACTACGTTTACTATTGTTTTACCCTTGTTTAAAGGATTGTTAGAACAATCTTCCGAGAAGTGTCCTCCCTTTTTGCAACATTGTATGCAATAAGCTTCAACTGGCTTGAGGTTTTTGTCAAAATCTGGGAATTTATTTTTCAATGATCATCTGCACCACAGTTATGACAATTTTCCATTCTTGTCTTCATCATGGGTCTTACCATAGGAGGTCTAAAACCTTGATTAGTTACATAATACATTGGTGCAAACTCTAGTGGAGTATAAATCACAGGTTATTTCATTGGTGGTGGATGTGAATTATACCAATCTCCTTCTACTATTAATGTAGATGGACTAGACTCAGCATAGGGTGTAACAGGCACTAGTGCTTGTTCATCTATGGCTCCCTCTAGGTGCATGTACTTTACAGGTACTTCATTATGTCCCGGATATGGAGGTTGTTGATCCAACACGGGTTGAGGTCTTTCCATACCCATAGGTGATCTTTGAGTTGGGGCCATATTAGGCATCTCTACATTGGTTGTCCTTATGGCCTCATAGGCATTTACTGAACATTCCCATCATACTTTGGTCGGTAGTAGCACTCATTGGTCTCATGGTTGGTCCATTTATCCTCCATTGCACACCGTTTTTGTAGTCTAATTGGTTGTCCCTGTTGAGGTATCCCTTGTCCTGGTCCTCTCATAGGTGCTTTCTGCATGTTATTCATCATGCCGTTCATCCTTTTGAGCATGTCTTCTATGGATGAAAGTGGTGCTGCAACAGCCGTTCCCACTTGAGTTGGTTTAGTGGAGAAGATCTCTCACGGTGTTCATCTCTTGGAATAGTTTCTGGTCCTTAGCCCAATATCCAATACCTTATGGAATACCCTTAATATTTGGTTTGTTCTACCTCCTCATGAGTCATCATAACAAAGTTGTTGTTATAATAATCCCTAAACAGGTAGGTTGGTAGATTTGTTGATCTCTTATCCTTGATCTTGAAGATATAGATGATCTTCATGGGTGTTTGTTGTCTTGATTTGGCATGCAAAGTCCACAAAAGATCTTTGACGTTTCTATCCTCCCAACAATAGACTCCGATCCTAGGATTATCCGTACTAAGCCATTTCAAAGGCTTCAAATCATTTGATCGTATCCCTCGAATTCTAAAGTTGGTGGTCCTTCTTTTGCTGCCATATCTGGAATTATGGTGTTTACTTCTAACCCCCATTTGTCTATCACGTCAAGGTCTTCAACTTGTAAATACTGAGTTCCGTTTCTATCCATGTACGTTTTTCCCTATATGTTTTCCCTGATCTCCTCTTCGAACTCAATACCATGGTCATCAATGCGAATAGCGTACTGTTCGTTGGGGTCCAGGTAAACCTGTGTTGCATGGCGATTAGTCTTATAAAATGAGAGTATATGCTTATAGAGCATTGTCGTTCCGGTTTCTGAGTGAGTCGAGTAGGATGACATTTCATATGTTGAATTTGAAAAAGTGTATGAACTTCTTCAAGGATAGTGTGCAAGGGGTTGCCTTGATTCATGCTTTCTTCAGTGGATACTCTACTAGAGGTTTCTCCAAGTATGCCTTGATTTCCTAGTACACGACCAGAATTAAGGTTTATAAAGCCTTATGAAGCCCTGGATAGAGTACTAACCTTTGGATTGACTTGTTGTCAATTTCTTCCACTTGACTGAATTGCAACTTCTTTCAAATTGTTGATTCCTTGTCTGCAACCTGATTCCTGTATCAATTTTGATCAAGTTAGCTATTTTTTCACAAAGATTATGTAATTTTTGCTAACTATTGTGATTGATCTATGTGTATCACTTCAATTCAAGCTAATTGAGTCAGCAGTTGAGACTTTCTGTGTAGCAGTATTAAATAATTGTGATTATTTACTTATGTCAGTTTTTTACAATTTTTGGCTTGGTTTGCCAAGTATACAACCTATTAAGGTCCTTGGATAAGTTTCACTAAGTTTGGACAAAATCTGTTTAAGTTTATCAACTGTTTTGTGTCCGCATACTCTGATTTCAAGAATCTGGCTTAAGTCTCACTTTTGTGATCCAAATTTCACCAAAATTGATTTGTGTGGTCTACTTGATATGCTTGACCTTGTGGTATGCTGAAATATGCAAGATTATCAAATTTTGAAGCAGATGTAAATAATCACAATTATTTACTTTTGCTAATTTTTCGCAGGTTTTTGTCCCAATCTTGACACAAATCTGTTAAGCACCTCAACTTAAGATCTCTAGCCAAGTTTCATCAAGTTTGGACAATTTTTGGGTCAAATGGTCATCACTTTTCTATCCGCAGACTGACTTTGCAAATTTAGTCACAATTTTGAATCCAATGATCCAAATCTTATCAAATTTGGTTTGTGGGCTTATTACAACATGGTAAAACTAGTGGTATGCTAACTTAGTCAAAAAAAGTTTAAAAATGGGACAGATGTAAATAATTACAATTATTTACTTTTGGCAACTTTTTGCATCTTTTTTGTCAAGTGGCATGTACACATGTCTATCACATCAATATAATCCTATGAATCAAATTTCATCAAGTTTGGATAAATTTTTTCTCGATTTACACTCAAGTTCTTGAAAGTCAGTACAAACTTTAGTTTTTACCCAGTTTTTTGTCAGTTTGGTGATCCAAATCTTTTGTG